>NW_021462405.1:63801-109484 GCF_001605985.2 Dendrobium catenatum
TGAAAAACAGAGGAAGAAGGACCAATAGGAGTAGCCATCTGCAGACAGTGACGATACAGATGAGGATTAGATATTTTTTATGTTTGATGATTATATTAATTAGAACTTGTGAACTTCTGAACTTGTGATTGTAACATTACCATGAACTTACTTGTGAACTTGTGATTGTAATCTTATGATGAGCTTGTGATTGTATTTATAATTTATGGTTCTGATGAATATAGCGGCGTGTTGCCCAACATATCTTGTTTTTTCTGCAGGTTTAGACTTTAGGGTGAACCTCTCTCAAATAGAGGGGATGCTGTCAATTTTTTTTTGAAGGTGCTACAGGTTTCCGACGGCTAACTTAGATGCATTCCTACTACTACATAAAAGCCAATAGATAATAACAGGAAGTATATTCCTAATATGACATTTAGTAGGAATTAACCAATCTTTAAGAAAAGAAGCAATAGAATTATACCGAGTTGTAGATAGAACATTAAACACATCGTCAAAATAAATCCAAACTTACATTGCAATAGGGCCCTTAATAAACACATGGTTCATATTCTCAACATGGTATCAGCATTGACATTTGGAGAAAATATAAAAACTTTTCCTTAATAAAATATAATCCAAAGGCAAATAGTTATGTAAAATCCTCCAAAGAAGGAAAGAGTAAGAAGGAGGTATGCTACCATGCCATAAAGATAAATAAAGATAATTTTTAGGCATCCTTGTCTAATAGAATTCCAAACTTGTTTAGTATCAAAATTACCATCATTAGAATGATTAAATAAAATGCAATCCTCATTCTCCAAATGAATAGAGATATACCTTCTTCTCATTAGATGTCAGAGGGGGCTAGTTTGATGATTCCAACTGCTATATCTGGATAAGAAGATGGATAAGGACTTGTAGAGTGGTGCCTATCTACTCAGTGAGAAGAGTGGGTATGAGAATAACAATGGATTTTTCTAGGCCCTAGTGGTGGTGTGGAGGAAGGAGATAACTAATAACTAGCTTTCTGTGGAACATGCTGAGTATCTTTAAACTTTACTAAGGCATTAGTAAAAACATTATTGTTTGCCTTCATATGGGATCTCCTTGGTTCCCTGGGATATCCATCAGTTAGTGTAG
Organism: Dendrobium catenatum; assembly: GCF_001605985.2. NCBI lineage: Eukaryota > Viridiplantae > Streptophyta > Magnoliopsida > Asparagales > Orchidaceae > Dendrobium > Dendrobium catenatum. The sequence continues at coordinate 64,924 of NW_021462405.1, forward strand.
AGATTGTAGCTAGTTTAAATACTCTTCTGTTGTAACTAGCCCTTAACTGACCCACTACCCGGGTTCTAATACTCTTCTATCTTGAGGTTTCTTCTTCAATCTTCTCACATATCATTCTTTTCATATTTCTTAAAAACCCTATTTTAGTTTATGAGTGGTTATCTACACATTCTTGGACTATTGTTCTCACCATATTTTGAATGAGTGTTTACTTATTTTTAACTGGCTCAGTGGAAGACTTTCCAATAGTAGTAGGAGGTGAATGAGCAATCATCCTCACATCTTCCTCTCCATCAGTAGTAAACAAGATATGGAACCTGATACCACTAAGGTGTGGGGAGGGGTAACTCATTTTCTTCTAACTTTTAACTTTTTTATCCATCTCTTTACATGATGATTCTTATTTTTTCTTTAGGTCTAAGTCATAATTATTAATGAATTAGAAGAAGAACCCATTTCAAACTAACTGGGAGTACTAAAAGGAGTAGTTCTGTTGACTATAATAATTGACTTGAATATCTGGTCCTATTTAAATTATTCAATTATAGTAAATACCGAGTGCTTAGGGGCTACAGGGGTAGTTTGAGACCCGCATCCCAAGGTGAATTCTAAAATAGGTTTCTGGTTTGCAACATCAGTAGGTGAGACAATATTAAACTCTGGTCCACTAATAGAGAATTGCAAGTCTTCAATATTCTTTCCAAACTTGATTACGTTACCATCAGCAAAAGGATCATAGGATAGGTTCATGTTATCTGAAAGGGAAAAAATTAGTTTGCCTATAATTTTTCCTAAAATTTGAAAGAAATTTTGAATTAGACTTTGAATAAATTATTTTAATTATAAAAGTTAATTAATACAACTAAATAATTCAAATCTTATCTCATTTCATATATTTTGAGTTATATAGAAATATAACAACAATACATAATATTGAGATAAGAATGAATTTTATTTAGTATTCTAATTTTAACTTTTAAGAATTTTGACCCTATGTTAAGATAAATATCAAGTTACAAGAAAAATGTAACTACAACAATCAAATTAGCATAAAGGAGTTTTTTTTTTTATTCTGATTATTTTATATAAAGAGGTTATAAAAGGAGCCTCACATGAATATTTGACGGGGTCCAAAATGAAACCTCTAGAATTTTTTTTAGATATTGACCAAATTATCCAAGAATGAAAAGAATAAGAGAACCAGTGGAAGAAAGGTAGTTACAACCCACGTGAGCTACAACTATACTACTAATGTAAGAGTATGAATCACAGTTAAAGATGGAGAGATAATTGATCCCTAGTGGAGTTTTTAGAAAAATTTGTATGGGAAAAAAATTAAATCGCCACGCAGGTTCAATGTTCTCCTATTTTGTAATTTAATACTGCATTGAGAATAAAGTTGTATCTCAAGAGACTGGCATCATATTCTATAATATATTCAATATCAAAATAGGGTTTTAGATAATAATATTTTTATAATTAAACATAATTCAAAGAGTAACATATCATCTCGGAAGTTGAATGTAAAATTCTATAGTATGTGTTTTAAAATAGAAATTAAGTTTTGAAATTCTTATCATTCTTTTGATTAGATGCAATAAGGAGAACATTACATCATCTTAAAAGATAAATGTGATATTGTTCAAGACATCTAAAAAGAAGAATAAGTTTTATAAAATTCATCATTTATATGTTCAAATATAGTATGGAGAATGTTATATTATCTCGAGAGATTATAATATCATTTTATAAGTATATTCAAAGTTAGAAATGAGTTTGAAAAAGAAATTTATGTTCCTAGAGATTTTCTGCATATTTTATAAACATAAAAAATGTTTCTTTTAATGTAAAGTTCTTCAATCCCTATATGGGCAAGCCTCTATAGTTAATTAGATCTAAGGAGAGGTGCTCCTAAGAAAACTCTCGATTAAAGCAATGATTTCATATCTTTTAATTATAACATAAAAGACAAGGAAAGAATTAGGTATTTTTCAAGGAGAATGCTCAACGTTGAACAGTTCTTAGCAAGTCAAAAGAAAAAAAGTAGGAGGTGCCAAATTTTGAGAAGATCAAAGACAACCCCAGTTTATATTATGATGGACTTTATATTTTATGAGAGAAATTTTATGTTTGAGTTGACATTTTATTTAAAATTTGAGATTATATTCATGGAGGATGAGGACTTAAGATTTGAAATCTATCTCATAACCTAAATCTCAATTGGGTACTATAAAGTAGTGACCCAAACTTATCTAATAGAGTGCAAATCTGGACTTACCCAGGCCTGTAATAGGGAGCCAGCTAACCACCTAGATGTTTTAAAACCTTGTGTCTGATATCTTTATGAAAGATGGGTAAAGATGTAATTTAAGTTTTGAGAAATTGGGAGCTAAAGTCTAAGATAAATCCTAATTGGTCTCATAACTTATGTAGAGTAAATGATACTTTAAAGTAAAATACAATTAAAATTTTAGACTCTTTTAATTTGTATATAATGCAATGCATGCTAATTAACTCGAATGCATAAAATTATTATAAAATAATTTTAAAATTAGCCTTAGAAAATATATTTTTTTCTTAGAGATTGCACAACATTCCCTTGACAGAGATGCAAACTGATAGGACAAGTGATCTGTAAGAAGCCGTAGGTAGGGAGGTGCCTAATAAGGAAGATAAAGTAATAATATGCATATATGCTGACTCTCAATGGTCTCGAGCTTAATTCATAGATCATTAGAGTTTTTATGTAAGCTTAAAAAATTGTATTTAAATTTAAAGTAGAAAAGATTTTATTCGTACGTACCCTCACAAAACTCTGATCGTATCTAGGTTAAAACAAAACATGACATGTAAGAAAGAAACCTTAAAAAATAAGTAATTTCTACTACTTAAATAATATAAACAACGAATCAAATTAATCAATTAAATTAATTGAATGTTCATATGTCAAATGTTACTTTTTTACAACCTAGTGTTTATATAAATTAAAAGTGGTTGGGTACCACTAACAACAATCCGGATTCTAATCCTAAGGCTGACGCAAGTCACTTCAAAATGGGATATCTCTTCATCTTCAGTTCTTCATATTTTCCCCTTTGACTTCTTTTCTTCTAAGCACTACTTGATCCGTCGAGTCTGGACATCCAAATAAAATAAACTAGCCCCCGAATGGGTATTTTCTTTTTCCTTTGGATATTAAAATCATCCTAACTTTTCTTTTTAAATAGAAGAGAACATTCCTCTAAGGGATATTCTCTCCTCTTTAGATTCTAAGTTGGATGTGATATCCCAGCTTCAAATTACTTTCACTTTATAACTCTTTCAAATGCATTTACATTACATCTCAGAAATAAAAGAAAATTTTAGACCACCTATGATGTTATCCTACGTAATTATAATAAAATTATTTCAAGTAGTTATTTATTTGCATTTAAATTAAAATCACTAGCCACACTTGGTCATGCTCTTTTAATTCTAAGGGGGCATAGCATTTTGCCTCTATAAAAAATATGTTAGTAAATCTTTAATTTATCCCCTTTTATTTAGCCTTGCATAAGCATTACCACCTACCAAAAATCTATGAGCATCCAGGTCATTCCTAACCTAAGGGTAATCTATCACCAATCACATCAAATCACATATTTTAAAAATAAGTAAATACATAAAACATTCAATTTTATAAATAGTATATAGTGAAAACCATTAGAAAGCCTGTGACATAGCAGCAGAAAAGTAAACGCTGCTAACCTAAAGCTAGAACTGCTTATCCTAACAAATAAATCTAAGTATGTGTAGTAGGCTGTCTAGCTTAGGGATATAACATAAGTTTATCATTAGTTGAAGTTCTCTAATCGATTGAATTTAGTTTGCTGAAAGGTCAACATAATTTTATGTTCAATTGTAAGTTTTTAATGTCTTTAATATTTTTTAGTACATTTTTAGGTTGGTTTTAAATTATTAAAGTTGATTAAATATTAATTTTTTAAGGAATTTTTAATTAACCATTGTTAGTCCTTAGGTATTTGTTTGATGATTTATTGACAAAATATTAGTTATTTATTTTAATTAATGATTAATTGAATTTTTAATGATTCATAAAATTTTCTTTCATAATTGGTTTAATATTTAGCCTATTTCTAAATTTCATCTCAGATTTACATATTTATTTTGTTACAATTTTTTATCAAAATTTTCAATTTTTATTTAATGATCTATATATATTTACTATAATTTCCTTATGATTTTAATATTTATGTTAGTCTTATTGTGTGTTATTATTTATTTATATAAAGAAAATATATTTTATTTGAATATCTATTATTTATGATTTTGATTCTGATTTTAATATTTATGTATGCTAATTTTATTTATGATTTTATAATTTTAACTTTATATATATTATCAATATTATTATTTTAATTTAGGAGTCATTTTAATTATGATTTTATGATTCTATAAGTTTGTTTTAATTTAAGGTTTGATTTACTCTTACTAAATAAAAGAGTATCACTTATCATTTCATAATTTTAGTTTGAATATATTTTAGGGTTTGTTAGAATTTAAATAGGTCCTAAATTTTTTGAAACCCTATTAGTCTAATATAAGAATAAACTACAGTTAAACAAATCAAATTCTAGTGCTCCTAATCACTAGCGTGGTCACCAAGCATGCAATTGATTGGGTTCGGGTTCTAAATAATCAAATATAATCTAAATAATAGAATAAATCTAAATAATATAATGAAAGTAATTTTAAATTCAATTTTAAAATGTATAATAAGATAAAAACTAGGATTTCTACAAAGCCCTATGGTTAGGAGATTGCAAAAAACTACAAGGGTTTTGAACCTTAAGGCTATCTAAGTTTTCAGAATACTCACATACTGGAGCCAATATCTGGTGATCCGACCGTAGCACCTCCACCCGGTATGATATAGGCGATTGACATATTTAGTTCACTTCCTTTTGTTCACTTGATTGGTACCACTCCTCACAGTTCATACAAACATAGAAAAATAAAGGAAGGATTATAGCACATTTAATAATTTAGAATTGAAATAATTGAAAATTATTATTTAAATAAAAATGTACCTTTTGGGGCTTACAACCTGGCTCGGTTGTTTTCCTTTTGAACTTTTCACCTTTTAAACCACATCATGTATTTGTTTCAAAATTCACCCTAATGCACACGAAAGGGGAAGAAGAAGAATGAGAGAGAGAGGTAGAGAGAGAAAGATAGCTTTTATCTTTTTGACAATCACCAAAACTAATCATTCTCTTGTACAAACATTTTCACTTTTCAACATATACTTTCACTTTTGCTCATTTACATATTCCAATTTCTTAATTTACACTTCCCAATACATATACTTTTCACAAATACTTCAATTTCCAACAATCATATACTTTAAAATATCATTCAACATACATACAACACTTTTCACAATCCATACATTTCACTTTCATTTTCCACACGTCACCTTTCAACACATCCACACTCCACTTCCTAGACATACACTTCTCCCTTTTCTAACACATAATTTACATTTCTCAACTCTCAAAATATATACAAACTTCACAATTCTACTTTTCAAACACACATACACATGTCACTTTACCTTTCAAAACCAAACACTTTCCTTATATCCTCCTCACACAATACATTTCCAACATACACTTTCACCTTTCAACACAAACACTTTTCAATAATCACATACTTCATCTTCCAATAAACTCCATCCTTCGCAGTATATGCTATCAAATATATGAAATGATTTTTCCAATTTAAACTCACAACTTTCCTTCAATGTTAAACATACACATGTAACGTTTGCCAAAATTCAGAACTAACAACATATTATGAAAAATAAGGAGAATAGACATGCCATGTTGAAACAAACAAGTTTCATAGCCAAATTTCTCTAATTCTTTCACATGAATAAAGTCAACAAGAGAGCTTTTCTTAAAGAGAAGAAAGAAAAGCATGAGATTTTTATAACAACTAGTATTCTCAAACCAAAGTAAGACAAGCTAATTGAAACCCAAGTTTCTTTTAGCAAATAATTACTTATAGAATTGTTGCCAGTGAAAGAAGAGTTTCATACCACCATACACATTATTCCATCAATAAAGGTTTATGTCAAAAGTGAACAAATAATTTTCTAAATATTCCAACAAAAAAGGATGGAAAAATATATAAAAACTAATCTCCATGTTTTGATGCAAATGAAATTAATACAATAAATGTATCCAAAGTGCCAGCCAAATAGCAACATATATTCAATCCATAAAATTCATTTTCAAAACAATGCATTCAACACATCAATACAATCTCAAGATCCGCATTACTTCAGAAATGTGCCAAAGACAAATGGCTCAACTATATGACGAAATAATATCTTAATCCGAACGATTTAAAGTCAAATGTATTATCTCACCCTTTTTTTCTTAGAAAACAAATTTATGCATAAATAAATCATTCATCTATTTTCAAGAAATTGAACAAAAATTTTCATTAAACCTCTTTCAAATCCCTTTTGAAGAAGAAGAAATGTACATACATCCATGATTCCTGCCGATTTTTACATTAAGAAACAAAATCTTCCACAATAAGGGGTCCTCTTGATCGATCAGATAAAACTAAACAAGGAACTTAAAGGAGTTGGAAAAGATTAGGGAGGAAGAGGAAGTTACCAAGTTGAAAAGCCCTCTTGAACCTCACAAGCTGTTAAGGGTTGTCGGCTAGGGCAAGGGCAAGGGCAAGTTGGAGAGAGGGGCGAACGGATCGGACTAGGGTAGATGAAGGCATCTAAGAGCAAGTCAGAGAGGGAGAGGGCTCGTCCCAGGGCTAGTTGTGACAACAAAGAGGGAGAACGGGGGTTCCAATCGGGTAGCTTGCGAATAAAGGGAGATTGGTAGTTAATTCAACTAGTGTGAATTCAAATTCGAATTGGCTGGCGATGAGTCAATTCTACGTCAGTAGATATTTATTTAAGGGAAATCCTAAAGACGAAGTCTACACTAGGCTACAAGGACCTAGGAGCTAAAGATGGATTCCGGGGAAAATGACCTCGAATAATGAGGTCAACACTAACATTGTTTTAAAAGTACTAAACGTCAGAGATTAAAATTTCTAGAGATGTAATGAAGGTCATAATCAACAAATTAATATTTTTGGCTCAAAATTTTGGTTTGTAATTTAATTATAAAAAATTTCATTTCAATTGTATTGTATGATTACATTATTTTATATTATCTCCACTTTTTTTTTTGGTTCCCCAAATGGATGGTCGGGTGGAAGCTTTTGCCATGAATGGGCTTTAACATGTAATGTGACAAGCCGCATTAACGGACGGTCACTTTTAACATATTTAGCTGAAGAATTTGGTAACTTAGGGAAGTTTTGAATCTTATTCTATTTGTTTTATTGATAGTTCAGCATACAAACAATTGTCACCGTTGGAGGCAAAATCACTAAACAAGTCGTTAATTTTTCAATTCTTTGAAAGTCGCTCTTAGCTTTTGTTCTTGTAGAAGAAATTATTTATAGACAATCTATTGTGAATTGAAGAGATTGTTTAATTAATGCTTAAGGACATACAATAACAACATGATTTGGGCTGTATTGATGGTGACATTAAGGATAAAGATGATAATGATAATGATACTGATGATTACTAACATTTTTTTTTAATGTTAATGAAATAGATGTGAAGAATCATATGCGCAGAGAGTAGAAAGCGGGAAAGAGAACAGGGAAGAAAGTAAAGTAAAGAAATCTTATTTCATATCTTCTCTGTTACAGTAAGTCTCTATATATAGACTTTAGTTTATGTCTAGAGCCAATGAATTGCTGCCAACTCAATAAACAAATACAGGGAAATATTTAATTTAATTATTACACTACTTATACGCCCCTGCAAACTGTTGGGTCCAATGTGACCGTAAGTTTGGCTCTAAGATGAATAAATTTGTTTGTAGAGAGAGACTTGGTAAAGATGTCCGCTAGTTGATCTAAGGTAGATATTTGACGAAGGCTAATAGTATTGCTCTGAATGTGATCACGAAAAAATTTTTGGTCAATTTCTATGTGCTTTGTGCGAGCATGGAATACAGGATTGTTGGCCAATGCTATAGCTGAGGTGTTGTCACAGTACATAGGAGTTGGAGTGGACTGGTCTACACCTAAATCTTTAAGCAAGCGACGAAGCCATAAGACGTCTGCGGTGAGTGCTGCTAGAGCACGGTATTCTGATTCTATGGAAGAGAGAGCTACTGGTTGTTGAAGAATTTTATGCACGTAATGATGCTGGGACAGAAAGTATGAATCCTTAGATTGAGTAATCCTGATACTAAGAAACTCATGCACCTGGCCAAGATGCTTCATTGCAAACCGAGTGTTAAGCTTAGATATGATAGTGTGTATGAATTCGATATTATTACACGTAAGAAGTATGTCATCTACGTACATAAGCAGGTAAATTTGAATGTTGTTTTGTTTAAATATAAGTAGTGACGGATCAGCATTACTTTGATAGAAATCGAGTGAAACGAGATAAGAAGTAAATGTGTTATACCATTGACGTGGTGCTTGTTTTAGCCCATAAATAGCTTTGTGAAGACAACATACGTGGTTGGGATGTATAGCATCTTCGAAGCCTTTAGGTTGAACCATATAGACTTTTTCAGATAAAGAGCCATGGAGAAATGCGTTAGCCACGTCTTCGTCAAATTGTTGTACATTCCAGTTATTGTGAAGGGCTATAGTTAGCAAGATCCGAATTGTAGGTAGTTTAGGCACAGGCCTAAATGTTTCCGTGTAATCGAGGCCATATTGTTGATGCATGATTGCCGAGTGCAACTAACCGAGCTTTGGGCGTAGCCACCGTTCCATCCAAATGTAATTTGAGTCTGTAAGTCCATTTACTGCCCAACACAGACGCTTCTTTGGGAGGTGGTACAAGACTCCATGTTCCTTGTTGTTGGAGAGCTAAGAACTCGACAGCCATAGCTTGTCTCCATGCGGGAATTTTTACAGCTTCGGTGAATGTAGTGGGTGCTGCAAGAAGATCTTTAGTAGAAGTAATATGACATAGATTCATACGAATCCGCGGTTTAAGAGAACCTGTTTGTTTCCTTGTGATCATATGATGATGAGAGGGTATCTGACTATCATTGGAAGAAGATTCTCTTGAAGCTGGTTCTTGCACATTGTTAGCAGACAGTGCAAGAGTTGGAATATTGCATTCTGGCACAGAGGCGTCATTCCGAGCGATTGGCATATGAGGCGTGATAGACGTTGGAGTGAGAAAAAAGTGATTGTTAAACATTGGATGAGGCTGTGGTCTGGCTAGTTGAGGAGAACAGAAATAGAGTTTCGTCAAAAGTGGTATTACGGGATATGAAGATTTTATTTGTATGTGGATCTAAGCATCTATAACCTTTATGCATTTCGGAATAGCCCAAAAATATGCACATGGTTGCTTTTAGTTGTAATTTGTGATGACTTTGCGGTGGAGCCAAGGGAAAACAGACACAGCCAAAAACTCGAAGATGAGTGTAAGTGGGTTTGGTGTGATAAAGCAATTCAAAGGGAGTAATATTGAACATGACAGGAGATGGCATTAGGTTTATTAGATACACAGAGGTCAGCATTGCGTCAGGCCAAAAGGAGTATGGAAGAGATGCAGAGTGAAGTAAAGTCCTTGTTGTCTCAATAATATGCCTGTGTTTCCTCTCCGCAACACCATTCTGTTCAGGAGTGTAGGGACAAGATATTTGATGCGTGATGCCTGATTGCTCAAGAAATTGCTTGAGATGGTTGTTCACAAATTCAATTCCTCCATCTATGCGAAAAGTCTTGATAGACAGTGAAGTAGAGTTTTCAATTTTCTTTTTAAAATAAATAAAAATAGTAGGAACTTCATATTTATGTTTGATCGGAAAAAGCCAAGTAAAGCGCGAGAAATCATCCATGAAAACCACGTAATAACGAAAACCTTGAATAGAAAGAACGGGGGTGGGACCCCAAACATCTGAATGAATCAAAGACAGTAAATATTGTTTATGACTAGTAGACTTATTAAAAGAAAGTTTGTGGCCTTTGGCCTGGTTACAAGAAGTGCATTTAGACAAAAAAGAAGTAGAAATATGTAGCTGCGGATTGACTTTGGCGATGGTAGATAATGTACGATCATGAGGATGACCGGTTCTTGAATGCCAAATTTCGGAGGAAGTACTGGTAGCCGAGAGAGCCTGCTAATTACCCTTGATAGGAGTAATCAGAACCTGGTAAAGACCGTTGGTACACGGTCAGTGTAGAAGAGTTTTCTTCATCTTGAGATCCTTAAGAACAAAACCAAGTGGATTAAACTTGATAGATATACCGTTGTCAGCGGTTAGTTTTGATATTGATAACAGATTAAATTTAAGCTCAGGTGTATGAAAAATATTGGAGAGTAATAGCTTACGATTTGGGGTTGGCAAAATACCAGCCCCGATATGATCTATGTTTACCGTCCGTCCATCGCCAACTGTTATGTTTTCAGAACCATTGTATGAATTTGAGAGTGACAGATTGTCCATGGAGTTGGTGAGGTGCGAGGTGGCTCCCGAATCTAGTAACCAGTTACTAGAGTTGTTGTCGGAAGTGGAAACCAAAGCTGTGCGAGAGGATGGAACATATTGGGTGTTTAATCGGTGCCAACAAGAAGTCGCTGAATGACCCTTCTTGAGGCATATTTGACAGAAAACTGGTGTGTTGGACGACGGACGACTTGAGCTGGATGTAGCCGAGTATTGTCTGCTGGAGTTAGATGCAGCAGGGTATGCTCTACCTGTGCTTTGGGTACGGTGTAGCTCCGATTCTTGCTCTTACGATATTTTCCTTTATTGGCATATATAGCGAGACCTGGATCAGAAGATGTGGCATTGCGAATGGCATCTGATGCAAGATTTATTTCCTCACTACTTAATAACAGAGGGTATAGTTGATCAAGAGTTATGGGAGTAAGCATTGTTCGTATAGCCGTTTTAAATGACTGATACGAGATTGGTAAACCGTTTAAGATATATAAGATAATATCTTCAGTATCGACGCTAGAACCTGCAGCGGCTATTTGATCACAACTAGAGTTTTAATTTCAGCGAGGTATTGAGTCATTGTTAGGTTCTTGAGAGAGATGTTGTGAAGAGTATTTTTAAGTTGTATGACTTTCGATCTATTGGAAGACTGAAATCTGGTTTCAAGAGCATTCCAAATCGCAGCGGTTGATTGAAGGTTTACAATATACGGTAAGATAGAGGCAGATATTGTGGAGCAAAGGGCTGCAGCAAGAATTTGATCCGTGAGATGCCATTGTGAGTACAGCGGGTTAGAGGAAGAAGACCCGTTGTTTTGAGTGATAGATTGTAAGGGAGGTGTCGTAAATGAATCAAGAAACCTGTGAAATCCATGGGCACTGAAGATTTTGAGGATTTGAGGCTTCCAAATCGCGTAGTTGTTCGAGTCGAGATGAATCGGAGCGATGTTTTTGATGTTCGTCACTACGATCTTGAGCGACGATGAGATTTGGATCTCTTCTTGATTTTCCATGAGAGATCTCTCGCTATTCTCAGATGTCGCCGATCTTACCATCTTGAACCCGCTCTGATACCATGAAGAAACATATGCGCAGAGAGTAGAAAGCGGGAAAGAGAACATGGAAGAAAGTAAAGTAAAGAAATCTTATTTCATATCTTCTCTGTTACAGTAAGTCTCTATATATAGATTTTAGTTTATGTCTAGAGCCAATGAATTGCTGCCAACTCAATTAACAAATACAGGGAAATATTTAATTTAATTATTACACTACTTATAAGATGTTATAATTACTAAGAGGTTTATGTTTGAAGGTTGCATATGTGATGTGTGTTTGTTTTAATTGGCTTAAAAGTCTAAAAAAAAATGTATGATATTTGTAGTAAAGCATTTCACAACCAATTTTGTGACTAAATCTTATACCATGGACAACCTATTAAATTCATCTCCAATTGAAAAACATTATTCAGTTTTCAGTAGCCACGATCGTCCAACCAAACGAAAAATCTAACATTTTTTTCGTGTTTTGAACAATGCAATGTTGTTCACAACAGAGCAAAACATATAATGCATTGTTGGGATTGAAACTTGAGGCAATTGTAAATAGGGAATAGACGAATGACGTTCCATTCAATTGAAGGTGTCCTATGTGACTACATCTTCGCTACCATGTTAAACCAGGTAAGGTCTACTACCATGCCTGCTAGCTTAGAATTTTCCAATGATGAACTATAAAGATCTTTTTTCGGTGTAACGATTGCTCAAAATATATTATTTAAAATTCGTTCTTACATTAAATTTGAGATGTAACTATGCGTACGTTCCACACATCTTCAAACAAATCCAACGATAAAATAATATTCTAACTCGAAATTCACCACTTTGTTTTAATGAATCTCCCTTCTTCTCCAAGCAAAACTCCTCCCCTCTTGAAGCCTTTATATATTGATTATCCTTCACCGGCTGAGTTCACAGCTAGCCAGCTTGCCTCTAATTGAAACAAACTATTCGTGCGAGCTAGTAAAAGTAGTTCAAATAAAAATGCTTTCTTTAATGAAACTGCTATCCCTTTTTCTCCTCATCGTAGCGGTGGCGCCGCCGGCCGCCGTGGACGGCCAGCTGAAGGTAGGGTTCTACAGCCAGAGCTGTCCATTGGCCGAGAGTCTCGTCAAGAAGACGGTGGCATCTGCCTATGCCAACAACCCCGGCGTCGCTGCCGGCCTCATTCGAATGTTCTTCCACGATTGCTTCGTCAGGGTCTCTCTCATTCTCTCTCTCTCTCTCTCTCTCTCTCTCTCTCAGTGGTATTATAAATTAGTATTTTAGATACTTTGAATCTCACTGCGAAGACAGATCTTATGCCAGAGCCTCATTACTGGTTAAACTAAGAATATTTATAATCACGTTACTTACAGGAATTAATTAGTTTTTAAAAATTTCTTACATAAATCTTTTAAAAGACTAAAAAAAGAAAAACAGTTAATGATTTGGTTTGATTAAGATTTTATTTGGAACAACTTTGTTATTGCTTCTTAAAGTAATTTTTTGATACAAAATTTTAATTTTTTTCTTTAAAATTAATTTAAAATATAATAAAAAGTTGTCCCAAATGAAATTTTAATAATATCAAGCTAAGCTAAGTAGTCTTCCGATTTAATTATCTTAGAATTTATTATATTTGAGTTTAAGGAATTTATTAACATTTGATTTGGGATGTTTGCATCTATTTATGAAATTAATTAGGTGTGAGAAAATAGAGCTTTTAAAAGTTGTTGTTCATCTGTTTAGAAAAGATAGTCAATAATTTTCTTAGAATTATAATATAAAGGGTTCGAGTTTGAACTGATCTAGATAAGATTTAGCACTTCAATATATATAAGTAATTAATATTACATAAATTTCAAATCAAATTTAAGAGCTTCGAGTTTGAACTGATCAATTTTTTGTGAGAATATTTTGAGATAATTATGTTTCTTAAACCTATTATACTTTAGAAGATCTAATAATAAATGCTTTCTCAAGAATTATAATCAAACAAAAATTTATTTAAAAAAAAACTTTCATACAGCCTCTAAATCTTATTTATATATGTTTTCCCAAACCACGTGCGTCTTTGTCTTCTTCATAAGAAATAAAGAAAAAGGCTCATCATTTTTTTTTTAAAAAAAAAGTGTGCCAAACACACCCTAAATTCTACTTAACAAAAAAAAAAAAAGAATTTACAGACCTGGCGCCTTCTTTGGATCTAAATTAATTTATAAATTTCATTTCATTTCAACTTGCAATGCGAACAGGGCTGCGACGCTTCCGTCCTAATAGATTCGACCAGTAGCAACTTAGCAGAAAAAGACGCTCCCCCCAATAACCCAAGCCTCCACGGCTTCGGAGTAATTGACGCCGCCAAATCCGCCGTCGAAGCCAGATGCCCCAACACCGTCTCCTGCGCTGACATCATCGCCTTCGCCGCCCGAGACTCCTCCGCCCTCACCGGCAACATTTTCTACGATATCCCCTCCGGTCGCCGCGACGGCAACATATCCTTATTCACCGATGCCCTCGCCAATCTCCCCTCCCCTCTCTCCAACGCCTCCACTCTCGTCAAAGCCTTTGCGGCAAAAAACCTCACTGCCGATGAGCTTGTCACGCTGTCCGGGGCCCACTCCATTGGGGTTTCCCATTGCTCATCTTTCAGAAACAGGATCTATAATTTCAGCTCGATTAGTCAGGTGGACCCCACGCTGAGTGCTGCTTATGCGGTGCTGTTGCGGTTGGCTTGCCCTTTTAATAGTTCCTTGTCGGGAAATACGACGGTGGCGATGGATGTTATGACGCCGACGGTGCTGGACAATGCATATTACGTGGGGGTTCAAAGGGAGCTTGGGCTATTCACATCGGACCAGGCATTATTGACGCAGACTAGTTTGAGCGCCGCGGTGAATGCTAACGCAGGGAATGGAGCAGGGTGGGCTGTCAAGTTTGCAAGGGCGATGGTGAAGATGGGGAATACTGAGGTGAAGACGGGACAGCAGGGGGACATCAGGAAGAATTGTCACGTAGTGAATACTGCGAGTACTCTTTGGAACAAAGGAGCGGAGAAAGAGGCGGAAGGCGAGTCGTCTTTGGTGGCAAACATGTGAGAGATGAGTGAGCTGACTTGTCTTTGCTTTGGAAAATAATATGGGAGGATGGCACTTAGTCGTCTGACTAGCCATAATTGTCGATGTAGTTGTTTTGACAATAATAATATCAAGGAGGAAAGAAATTTCTGCTAGATTTATCTGATAAAAAATTAATTAAAATGAATTTTAAAATTTTTTTACTTATTTTGAGATAACTACAATATATAAGTAATTTATCAATTACATTCATTTCTAAATAGAATTTATTATGAATGAAAATATTGTTATGACATCTGATATTATTTTTTCATAATAATAAATTATTCTTTATCTTTGATGCAATTGATTGTAATTGTGTTTATTATATTGACAAAATGGAAAGATTGAATGAACTTATTTTGATTAGTTTTGTTGGGTCGTAAAATTATTAGTTTTCGTTTTAGTTGTGATTTTAAATTTCCAGATTTTTTTTATTTTTATTAAATTAATCAAATAAGGTTTGAGTCATAATCACAACTTCATCGGTCCTTTGTTGCGCTGCTCTCCGAGAAAACCCTAAGGTTTTCTCTTGGGTGGCGTCGTGGCGTTTTCCCACCGTCGGCGGGGGATTTTCCGCTCTGCCTCTTCAGGAAAGTTGTTCTCTACTCTCTTCTCTTGTTTCTCTTTGGTTTTTCTTTCCTTTTCTCCGGCATTTTCGGTATGCCTTCGTCTATTTTGAGAGATCCTGGCTTTTTTGGGGGGATTTCTCACCCTAAGTCTTTTCTTCAAGCTCTTGCTGGTTCTTCTTCTTCTTTTCCTGATCTAAAGCACTCTACCTTTCGTGGTCTTCCTGCTTTGTGGGTTTCTGATGAAGAAATTAGGGCTTTAGCGGAACCATTTAGGTTTTCTTTGGTTGGCTTCTTTCCGAGCAAGCGACCTCCTCTCGATGCGATACGTAAATTTTTCATTTTGCATAGTGATACGTACGAGTACATCAATAATGAGTGGACGTGGTGCGACCTTTGTGCTTATGTATGGAGGTGAATTAAAAGTGGACACCAATTTCACCCCAAGCTATTTTGGGGGTAGGAGTCGACCCCTACGTACATGTGCCAAGAAATTGCAACTTAGAACAGCTTAAATTTAGGATACTTAGAGCACTGAAGTACGATCCTTCAAAGTATTCTGTAAAGTTAGTATGTCGGATGCCTGTTGGAAATGAGTATGTCGCTTCGGAAGTTGAGGATGATGAAGTTTGTGAAGTTCTGTTATGCCAAGCTGCAACAGAATTGCTTATAATGTACGTTGATGTCGAAGAGATTGAGGTGTTAGGAGATAATACTAACCCTCCAAATTTACAAAGATACGAAACTTCATGCCCAGCAGAAAGGGATGATGTGGTCGCTGGTCCTTCAAGGGTAGAACCAGTAGAAGAGTTACTTGACTAGTAAGTTCCCAATATATGGTCGCTGGTCCTTCGGATCATTGCCATTAGTAGAAGTGATTGTATGTGTGTATTTGATCTATTATATGGTTGATGTAACTTAAACATTTGTTGAACTCCTGCTATGAACAACTACAACTTATGTGATAATTTTGCATTACTTGTTGAATTTTTTTTAGATGGTAAAAATTGGTAAGAAACTATATTTTTTTTTAAATGATATAGAGCACAAATTCTTAATATATATTTATCTTAATTAATATTATCCCTGAATATAATAGTATAAAAGTATATAAGAGTAAAATAATTATATGAACTATACAATCTTTAAGCAATGTAGAGTTATATCCACTCATTATCTAAGTTAAACCATTAAATATTCTAACTTTTTTCATGATTGCTGCATAACACTTTTAGTTAGTTATGCATGTTTAATTCCGTCCAAGTAGCTAATATGTAAAAATTTTAATCTCAAATGAAGACATAATTAGACTATTAAAACTTTGTTCTCAAATGAAGACATAATTAGACTATTAAAACTTTGTTCTCAAATGAAGACATAATTAGACTATTAAAACTTTGTTCTCAAATGAAGACATAATTAGACTATTAAAACTTTGTTCTCAAATGAAGACATAATTAGACTAATTAGAAAAAAAAATTGATCTCAAATGAAGACATACTTTCTTCCTCCTTGTCCAATGAGAAGAAGAATATTCCTATGCACTTGAAAGTCAAATAAATGGGATGGTGACATTTTAAGCTGGCTGAAATCGGAGTTCGAATACTCTTGATTTTAATTTTTGAAACTTCAATTAGATTTTGCCTAGAGATTCATGCTTGATCAAGATAATTATCTAATGAGTGAATAAAGAAAAAGATTTCATTTTTTTGGTTGAACAACCAAATAATATTCTTAGATGTAAGCTTCTCAACTTTCATTTCGAAAATAGGAAGTATGGGCAAACTAATGGGCCTCAAAGATATTTTAATTTGAGGTGAAGATCGAAGCTGCTAATTAATTAATTAAATAATTAAATTGGCTTTTGTTTGTATATTCAATTTTCAGAGTGAGTCAATATACGTTAGAAGATTATTATATTATTAAATAAAAAATTTAAGCTAATGGTTATTGGTGAGTGTCTCTTTCACCACATTAAAAATTTAATTATTATTCTATATGAAATTATCATCAAGTATGATACATAAAAATTTAATAATATATTTAATTTTATATTAAGGCTCCATATAAAGAATATAATAGTATATAATCATTATTATTAATATATTACAATTTTTATTTAATATATTGTTTAATATAACTAGTGAGTCATATCCTGTTAAAATAAAATTTATGTAAATTGAAATAAAATTATAGTAAGGATTAAATTTTTAGCATTTATATATCTTAACTTTAATTTAAATATTTTTATTTCTCAAATACGGAGATCTTCATTTAAATTTTCATCATCGAATTTGCAGCTATTTCTGGTTAGCTAAGCAAAAATGCGATTTAGCTTTTCAACATGCGATTTAAATTTTCAACGTGCGATTTAAATCTAAAAATTAAAGGATTCAAAAGAATAAGGCGCACATATCTTCTACCCATTTTATATAAAATTTGAAACCCTAAAGAAAGCTTAGCTAAGCAAAAATTTAACCCTAAATCACAGATCTACAATATATTTTAAACATTCGAAGCCTAAATGCATAAATCTATGCTTAGAACAAACAAATCTTCAAATACACTACACAAATAAAGAGTTTCACAAAAAAACCTACAAAATCACCTTCTAAATCACATATATTTACTTCTCTAAGAAAAATAAACAATAATCAACATAAATCTAACTAATTTAACATATAAAATGCATAAAATAACTTCACATTACCTGATCCGGCGACGAACGGGCGGAGGCGGAGCAGCACGATCTGGAAATGGCGAAGAGGAGAGTGAATGATCGGGATCGGGAAAGGGAAAGGCAAATAAATGAGATAAGCCTAAGTCGCCGTTTAACACGGCGACTTATAAGTCGCCCGTTACGCGGGCGACTTATAAGTAAGTCCGCCTTCGCCACATCAGCTGCCACGCTGTCGTTTGGTCGCACCTAAGTCGCCGTTTAAACGACCGACTTTGCCTATAATTAAATTTTTTTACGATCATGCTTAATCTTATAGTTTAATTATTAATGTTGCTTATTTCGAAAATTTACCCTAAATAATATGGTTGTTCCTTCCTTTAGTGATAAAATTTTTATGTCTAAAAAATTGAGTCTAAAAAATTTTGGGACTTTTGAGCCAATAAGATAAGCTCACATAATTACATATGAAGTTTTGAATCAAGACCTTTTTATTAGTAACCAAAACTTTGAACCAATAGATAAAGTTGAGATGAGTACTTAAGACATTAATTATGTGATCATTTCAAAACAGCAACAAATTAATCAATAATTAAACTTTATATTAAAATTTAAATAACAGCAAAATCACCAATAATTTAAATTAAAAATCCTACACTGGCATCATTTATAAATAAATAAATAAATAACTGCTATTCAAGAGAGCCGAAATAGAAAACTTTGTATTGATGCACCAAACTGACCAACTTATCAAGAAAAATATTAAGTTATAAATAATTAATAAGATATTATATAACACCACTCATGAGGAAATTATATAAGTACCCATGCAACAATTATTAGGTCCTCCGATCGAACGTAGAGGAACGTCCGGTCGGCACTAAAATCCCGCAAAAAAATTTGGTATTTGCTCGATATTGCTAGGTACTATTTGGTAATAACGAGGAATACCGCTTTGAGAAGACCAATACCGAGTTATACAAAAAAATACCGAGTTTTTCCTCGGTATTTTTTTGTATAACTAGAAAAAACTCGGTATTTTTTGTATAACTCGGTATTACTCGGTATAACTCGGTTTTGGGTCTTCACATGATGATATTCCTCGTTATTGTTTGGTATTAATTGCTAGGTATTTCTTATTTTTTGACGCAATTTTAGTTCCGACCGGACGTAGCTCTACGTCCGGTCAGAGAACCTAATAATTAGACAACAAAGAAGGATGAACAATTATTTTTGTCAAGCAACAACTTACGTACAACGATAGCTATTATTGCTAGTCCTACGACTAAGTAAATGCCATCTTCCAATCTTATTTTCCAAAGCAAAGCATAGCCGGTAGTCATACACGCCTCTCACTCACATTGAAGCCACCAACGACTCATCCTCCTCTTCCTTAACATCCACTCCTATAATACTCCCGAGATTTGCACTATTCACAACACGACAATTCTTCCTAATCTCCCCCTGCGTTCCTGTTTTCACCTCAATTGTCCCCATCTGCACCATCGCCCTCCCAAACTTAGTAGCCCACCCTCCCGTATGGTCTGCGTTATCTTTCACTGCGGCGCTCAAATTCGCCTGAGTCAGCAGCGCTTGGTCCGACGTGAACAGCCCCAGTGACAACTGAAGCCCCACATAATATGCGTTGTCAAGAACTGCCGGCGTAATGAGATCTAACGCCACCGTTGTATTTCCTGATTGGGAAGTATTGAATGGGCAAGCCAACCGCAATAGCGCCGCGTACGCAGCGCTCAGCGTGGGGTCCCCCTGACTAGTCGAGCTGAAATTATAGATCCTATTTCTGAAAGACGAGCAATGGGAAACCCCAATGGAGTGGGCCCCGGATAGCGTGACGAGTTCATCGGCAGTGAGGTTTTTGGCCGCAAAGGCCTTGATGAGAGTGGAGGCGTTGGAGCGAGGGGAGGGGAGATTGGCGCTGGCTTCGGAGGATAATGAGATGTTGCCGTCGCGGCGTCCGGAGGGAATTTTGTAGGAAATGTTGCCGGCCAGAGCGGAGGAGTCCCGGGCGGCGAAGGCGATGATGTCGGCGCAAGAGACGGTGTTGGGGCACTTCGCTTCCACAGCGGATTTGGCGGCGTCGATCACTTCGAAGCCGTGTAAGCTTGGGTTGTTTGGGGGAGCATCTTTTTCTGCCGTATTGTTGGCTGTTGAATCTATTAGCACTGAGCCATCGCAGCCCTGCATGTTGAAATGATTAGGTTTTCTTTATTATTTTATATCTCGCTTGAAAATATTCTTATTTAATATAAGCAAAGTAGGATTTTGGGTGTGTTCGGCACAGCTTTTTTATATTTTAATAATAGAGTTTATTATTTTGACATATTTTATTTGAACTTTTTCATGAGGATAAAGAAGCGCGTGGTTTGGAGAAAAAAAAGTATAAATAATACATTTAGAGTGTTTATGATAGATTTTATATTTTTTTATAATAGATTGTTGTCATGTATTTATTTAATTAGAATTTTTAATTTTAATTTTTAAAAAATTTAATGAAAAGAAAATATTTTTCTCAATCAGATGGTGTGGGATAGTTTTTGCATTATTTTATTTTTCAAAATGTTACAAGAGGGATGTTTGGCTATAATTGTTTGGTAATTTTTTTAAAAAATATTTTATGAAGAGAAAAATATTTGTTAAAATTAGATGCATTAATCGAATGGGTTTATGAATTCTTGTTCTTTATGCATCGTATTATATTAGTTGAGAGCTTTGGCTATAAATTAAAAGATTTCAGATTGTGAAATCCTCAAAAAAAATCGGTTGTTCTATCGATTTTAAATAAGTATAATACACATAATAATTATTTTTATAAATGAGTAGTTGCTCCAAACGAACTCTTCTTAACAAAATTCTTAAATTTAAATTCCTTATACTTCTACTTGAGAAGGTTCACAGAGACAAAGAAAGAGATACCCTGACGAAGCAATCATGAAAGAACAATCGAATGAGACCGGCGGCGATGGCAGAGTTGTTGGCAAAGGCGGAGGCCACTGTCTGCTGAACCAGACTCTCCGCCGTAGGGCATGTCTTGTTGTAGAAGCCTATTTTAAGCTGGCCTTTGACGGCCGCCGGCGGCGCCAGCACTACGACGAGGAGAAAGAGAGACAAGAGTTTCATTAAGGAAACCATGCTCATTTGAACAACTTCAGCTAGCTAGCTAGAATAGTTTGTTTCAATTATTTAGCAAGCTAACTAGAATAGCTGTGATCTCTTACATGGAAGGAAAACCTAAATATAAAGAGGCAAGGGGGGGAGGAGGTTTGCTTCGAGAAGAAGGAATTGGCAAGAGGAGAAAATTTGAGTCAAAGTACTTCGATTTTCTTTAAGAACAAAAATTTATTTTATATTTTGATTATGCAAATTCAAGAGTAATATAATATAAACTGAGCAAAAAATTGCATAGTTTTGATGAGATGTAAGGTCATCTTCAAACGGAAAATTTATTTATTTCACTAAGTACTCATTAAGGGACATCAATTATTAATTCATCTATAATTCAAGTTCATTTCTAATACCAAAAAATATATAAAAATATTCTGTGCATATTTTTTTTCCTATATATCTTTTTTTTTTTTTAAGTTAGTGAACATTCGGCAGGAGATGGGCAAATTATTGGATCAGGTGACCGAACGTAGAGATAGGTCCGAATATTAATAAAATATTATTTTAAAATTAGCGCAAGTAAAGCGCAACTAAAGCGCAGGTAAAGCGCAACTAAAGCGCAAGTCAAAAAGATCAACTAAAGCGCAATCAAAGCGCAACTAAAGCGCAATCAAAGCACAATTAAAACGCAAGTCAAAAAGCGCAACTAAAGCGCAAGGTGACGCGGCAAATTTTTATTGGATGTCCGAACTTATTTTCCGCCTCCGATCACCTGACCCAATAATTTGCCCAGGAGATGACCTATTGCACTGAAGTTATTATGATCCCATAAAAATTTTAAATCATTTCTTGATGTAAGCAAAGATGCCATGCTAACTTTCTTCTCTTCACAATTATGACATATATATATATATATATTTATTTATTTATTTATTTATCAAAATATACTAAATAGTTTTTAAATTATTGAATTAAATTTTAATTTGGACGTTTTTATTTATTTATTTGTTTCGATAGAAGTATCTCATTGTATTGTCCTTGGAAATTCATTAGCTAGCTGCTGGTTATCACTACACGATTTTAACTAGTCAAGTCATTTTGGTAGTTATAGATGCCTTTCCTCGTTTTGAGGGATTGTTTTATAAAGAAAGCGAATTTCTTAATTTATGCCATTTATGTTCTGAGCATTGAATAAAGTTTATTTGTTGATAAAGTTTTAAAGGACACGTGCAATGATTAAATAATTAAGCAGTACATAAAGGGGGAATGTAATTTTGTTAGATTTATAAATATTGGAACTATAGAAATTTATATATGTAGCAAAATTATCTAAATAAATAATAAATAGTTTTTACATGCTTTTTCTTAGTTATTAACACTATCCTAGATCATCAAAAAAGTTAGCAACAATTCCAGAAGTTGTTGTGGCTCTGTCTCCTCAAATAATTTTATTGTAGGGATTTTTCAACAGCTGAAATTAAGGTTTCATTTTGACACAACATTCTTACTCTTTTAAAAATTTCTAGTTCAAAAAATTATTTTGTTAGAATATATTTTATATTAAGAAAGTTATCTGAATGAAACCTAAATTATCATGCTATTTTCATACGTGATTTAAATAAATTGATAATTTATAGAGATAATATGATTGAAATAGCATGGCGGAGGGAGGGGGGGCAAAGGGGGGGCACGTGCCTTCCCCTAAAAAACAGGCTTAGAGAAGCAAGACCAGCAAGTCTTCAGCCGCTTTCCCAAAAAAAAGAAGAAAAAAATCTTAAGCCGTAAGAGAGAGAGACTAAATTGGGTATTAAGTATGAGAGAGAGGGAGAGAGAGGAATGACTTTGGAGAAGATTTATGAAGATGTGAGTATTTTTTAAGTTAATTATTATTTAAAATATTTAATTTTTTAAATATGATTTTATTAAAACTTTATTCTTTATTAAATATTAATTATCTAATAATAATTATTAAATATTAAATTACCATCCAATTATCGAATTATTTTTACACTCCTAATTATCTAATTAATTCTTGTGAATGATTTTATTTTTCTTATCTCTTTTTGCGGAATAAAAATGCTGCGATCATCGGACAGTCTTGACAGCGCATCTAACCAAATATATATTGTGTATTATTGATTTAGCTAAAGCTAAAACTGAAAGCCTAAATGGGCGTAAAGTTGATTGTTTTAGTGGCTTAATAGAGCAACAAATTCGGCAACGAGAAAATATTCTATAATTTTTGTAATTATTCATTTAAAGTTATTTATTAATCTAGGGAAGCCACGAACATTATTTTTTGGACACATAAAAAGTATCAATTGTTTGTTTTCCCTTTTACTCCTCTCTCGCGACTCACGAGTCACGACCTCGAGTGCGGCTTTCATTAGGCCCCCCCTGAACAAAATTTCTGGCTCCGCCACTGTTAATATGAGAGGAGTACTCTTCTTAAACACTCAAATCATCACATTTTTTATATAATAAAAGTATGTTAGACTTATGCTTTTTTTTTGGGAAATTTTGGGGCATAAAGTTCTGTCATGCTGATCGTGAAAATGTTGGGCATTTATTCTTTGAATGCAACTTCTCTTTTTCGGTTGTTGTTTCTTTCTTACCTTGGCTGGGTAAAAATCTGATGCGGCCCAATCTTTTTCAAGCACTGGTTTAAATAAATTGATAATTTTAGAGAAACCTTGATCTAAAACGCTATTACTTATTTCCTATGGAGATCTAGGAATGACAGAATTTTTGAAGGGAAACTGGATAGTATGGGCACAGTTATTGCCCGAATCAAATATGCAATGGCCAAGAAGACTGCTAGCTGGAAGTTTATCTGATGGTTTTTTTTTTTTTTTTGCGGGACCGTTTTGGACTATGATGATTGCTGTTTTCTCACAGCAGCCCCTTGGACGGTCGACCCTGGCAACCAAGGGCATCACTCTTGTGCTGACCCTCCGTAGTGCCTCTTCGAATTTTGCACAGAGTATCCTGAGTCCACTGTAGCTTCGGCTATTTTTTGTTCTCTTGATTGTTAATCTTTTACTTTCTTTTTGAGTCTTTGTTCTCATTTTGTTGCAGAGAACTTAGACTATAGGTTTTTTCTCTCACTTGTAATTTCGTTAGACTTATGCTTCATTTCAGACAGTTTTTTTAATGTTTCTTAAAGTAAGTTTTTAGTAAAAAATTTAAAATTTTGTACTAAAAAAAAAAAAACTTTAATAAATAATAAAAATATCATCCGAAAGAAAGCCTTAGTATATACCTTAACAATATATGTTAATTATATATGGGTATATGAAAAGGAATTTACTTTACTATCCTATACTTCATTCCATTCATGCTCTGACAACGTACGGTTTGAATATTGGCCTAGTTGGTGGGTTGAGTTAATAGAAATGCAATAAAATCTCTTAAAAGATCATGTGCGGGTTCAGTTAAAAGAAACTCACCAAGGCTTCGTGTGGGAAAGATTTCTTATTATTTATTAAAATAATTTTGTCAATAATAAAATGTTATAAATTAAAAATTTTTTGGACTACAAAATTTTTTAAATAGCAATAAAAAATTCATCCCAACTTTTTTTATTGCTTTATGGGACAGTTTTTTAGCACAAAAATTTTAAGAATTCAAAATTTTAGATTTCCAATACAAAGATGTTGTATAAAGCAATAAAAAAATTGTCCCAAACAAATCTTAAAACAATATTTTTGTACCGTTTATAACAGTAATGCTGAATATAAAGATAATCATAATAATCATATATATTAATTAGTTAGTGACCAATGAATCAACATGCTTGATAAGATTACTTCAATTAAATTTATTTATGATTATTCAATTAATTAAATAATTCAACAAATTTGGAGGTTCTTGTAAATATTCAATTGATCAATGACTAAGATTCAACAACTTAGTACCCCATTGATTCATTTAATGTCATAAATAATAATCAATTGACCAATGAATAAAATTCAATAATATATTTCCCGATTCATTTATTATCATAAATAATATTATTGTAAGTTTGTGAACAAACTCCATAAAAAACTTGAATTATAGTTTAATAATATGCTCATTTTAGACGGATAGTATGATAATTTAAGCCTCTATTATGAAAGACATGCTGGTTAAATGATCATGGATAAGAGAGAGCAAGAACATGTATAGATAAGCAGAAAGAATATTATTTATTGCAAAAGGTTTGTATAGGGTTGTATATATAGGCAACCTATATCCAAGAAACATAACGGAAAGTAAGTAGTGACACGTCGACAAATTGATGTGGAAGATGTACTAACAGGCCCCCTCAAATTAATCATTCATTGCTTGAATGGTTAATTTGTGGCGAAGGATAGTGAAGAGGGGCGCCATAAAGGATTTTGTGAGAGTGTCCGCAACATGATCCAAAGAACTGAAGTGGGAGATGGTAATGGAGCCAGAGTTAAGTTGCTACGGGATAAAGTGAAAATTGATTTTAATATGCTTCATTCTGACATGAAAGATATGATTATTGGCGAGAGCTGGCCGAGGTGTTTTCGCAGTAGATGTAGTTAGTGACTATTGTAGGATTTAAAATTCTGCAACAAGACGACGAAGCCATAGAACATATGAGGTAGCTGAAGACAGTGAGCGGTACTCTACTTCGGTTGAAGATTTTGCGATAGCGGGATGCTTCTTGACTGACCAAGAGATAAGGTTGTTTCCCCAGAAGGTGCAGAAGCCCAAGATTGATTTTCTATCAGTGGGATCAGTAGCTCAATTCGAATCTACATTGGTCCTAAGTTGGAGATATCTAACTATGCGAAAGACCAAAATGTAAAGTCCCTTTCATGTAGCATAGCAGAAGTTTGAGAGCTTGGGAATCTCGTAGTGTTGGCGCGTACATGTGTTGGCATATGGAATTAGTATCAAAGGCTATATCCATATAGGTAATTCAAAGACATTGAAGGGAGCCAACTAGTTTGTGGTAAAGCTGGGGGTTGGTGTATAGTTGGTCAGAGTATAGTTGGTTTGAGAAAGTCTTAAAAGCAGATGGCAGAGTAATTAGGGTCGGAGCCAATTTTCAATCTGTGAACCCAGCAGTCTGAAGTAGAGTTGTGGCATAGTGCTGTTGTGTAAGAAAGAGACCAGAAGAGGTTTTGAGAACTTGAATCCCATAGAAGAGAGAAATGTTGCCTAGTTGTTTGAGTTTGAACTAAAATTGCAGTTGATTGAGGAGAGTATGTATGTTGGCTTGACCATTACATGTGAGCAAAATATCTTCATCATAAATTAGTATGTATAGTTGGATATGTTTACGATGATATAAAAGGAGCGAGGGATCAACACGACTAAACTTGAAGCCAAATTTTTGAAGGAAGGATGTGAGTTTCTGGAACCATTACAGTGGAGCATGCTTAAGGCCATAGATGGACTTATGTAGTTTGCAGACGAAGTTTGGATGTAGTTTGCAGACGAAGTTTGGATGTTGCTTGTCAACAAAGTCGGGAGGTTGCCACATATAGATGTCTTCGTGTATGAAGTCATGAAGGAAGGCATTGGAGATGTTCAATTATGGAACGGACCAGCTACGATGCAGAGCTAATGTTAATAGTATATGGATGGTTGGCATCTTGGCAACAGGGCTGAGTGTTTCAGTGTAGTTTACGTCATATTATTGATTGAATCCTTGAGCTGCGAGGCAAGCTTTGTAACAATCGGCTTGTCTACTTGGTAAGAGATTGGTCATATAAGTCTATTTACAATCAAAAATTGGCTTGTCGATAGGGGGAACACAAGCGACCAAGTGCCTTGTTATTAAAGAGCAAGAAATTCCACGGACATGGCTGACCGCTAGTGTTGAAGTTTGGCGACTTGAGTGTAAGAAGTGGGGTTATTTGTAGGAGAGATGGTGACTACAAGATCAAAGATTTTATTGGGCCAAGAAATATCATATTTTAGCTTTTTTAGCATTGGATGAGTTGGGAGAGGAGGTGGAGGTAGTGAAGGGGAAACAGAGGAGGCGTTGTTAATCATTATTGAGGAGATGTTAACAGAGGATTGAGGGAAGTTGGAGGGGAATCAGAAGTGAGAGATGCAGAATTTTGGGAAGGATTGGATGAGACAGTAGAAATGAAAGTTGGGATAAAAAAGAGAGGTGATAGAGCCTGAGAGGGAATTATCTTGGAGGAAGAGGTGACAGGTGGTTTGAAGGGAAATACATGTTCGTGAAAAAAACTACATGCCTGGAGATGTGTATTTGGCTAGAGTGAATGTTGAAGCAATGGTAGCCCTTGTGGAGCGATGAGTATCCATGAAATATACATTCTTAAGAGCAAGGGGCCAGTTTGTTTGGAGCATAGGGTTGTAACCACAAAAATATAAAGGCACTCGAAGGTGCGAACATAACTGTAATTAGGAGCTTTTCCATGAAGCTTTTGATATCGAGCTAGGAGGGATATGGCTTTGGAGGGAGGCCTTTTGATTAGATAATTTATCGTAGGTAGGGCTTCGACCCAAAAAGAATGAGGAAGACAAGAGGCATGTAAAAGGGTCCGAGTGAGATTTAAGAGATGTTTGTGCTTACACTCAGCCAAGATATTTTACTCGGGAGGGTGAAGACAACTGATTTGATGAGTGATTTCACGCTATATGAGAAATTCTTTAAATGAATTACTTGTAAATTTGATGCCATCATCAGACCTAAAGGTGTGAGGTTGGGCATGAAACTTTTTCTGAATTAAGGAGCAAAAGTGCTTGAGTTTGCTGAGTGTTTCTTCTTTAAAGTTTATAAGATAAAGCCAAGAAAATTTTGTACAATAATCAATAAAAATTTCATAGTATCTATAGTCGTTAATAGATGGTTGTAGGACATGACCCTAGACGTCTGAGTGAATAAGAGAAATGGTATAGGAGAAACTGAATTTGATATAGCCCATTATGAAGATGACCATGCAAAAGAGGACAATTGTCCTACAGGTCCTTTACGATGAACCCGATAGTATAAAAATAGATAGAAACTTGATTATCAGAGGTTAATTTAGAGATAAAAATGAGAATGTGAGATAGTGAAGTGACGTGAAGGAGGTTATGCAAGTGTAACTTACGAGCCAAATCAAGTAGAGGAAGTAGACCCTAGCTAGAGTTTTGGATCGAAAGAGATGCACCATTGGAGATCAAAACTGTGTCCATGCCTTGATAAGAGGAAGATTGTTGAAGATTTGCGATGTCAGGTGTTAAATGTGTTGATAGCCAGAGTCGAGCACCCATTCAGTGGTAGAGGCGGGAGATTTCTATAAAAGCATGGCACGCGGGGGCCAAGAAATAGTTGGTGAGTATTTTATGTTGCACATGTGCCAACAATTTAATGAGCGATCGATTTTCCCACGGATCTGACATGTTGGGCCATAAAAAGTGAGGTTCACATGCTAGAATTTCGAAGCAGGGTTAGAGAATTGATGGGCAGGCTTTCGTCCTCTGGCTGAACGTGAGAAATTTCACCCATAAGCAGTTGTTGACCGATTAGTGTAGAGAGCGATAGCGTCTGAATTTGAAGAAGAATCTTTTTGCTATTCAGTTTGAAGATTAACTTCTTCACTGCATACGAAAGAGTAATGAACATCAAGATCTATATAAATGAGAGATGTGCAAATGGTCGCTTTGAAAGAGTTGTAAGTGAAAGGGAGGCCATTCAAGATGTAATGAATTATCTCTTTGGTGTCAATCTTGGATCCAGAAATAGCGATATTGTCAAGAAGAGTTTTAATTTAAGCAACGTATTGTTGCATTGAACAAAATACATTTCAACGTGATGGAGCTCATTTTTTAGCTGAATCACATGAGAGTGATTGGATGGTTATATCCGACATTCAAGAATCAACCAAACTTCTTGAGCGGTGGAGGAAGAAAGAACGTAGAGAAGAATTGATGGAGAAATCGTGGAAAATAAGGCATAAATAAAGTTACGGTCAATGAGGTGCCAAAGATTGTAATATGGGATAGATGAGTTAGACGGACAGTGGGTGGAGCCGGTGAGGTGACTGGCGAAGCCATTGGTAGAGAAGTGTTGAAGAAGTTGAAGCTGCCATATGGCATAGGTTTCTGAAGAGAGTTGAGTGGGAACCAGGTTCTTGAGATTTGAGATAAGAAATTTGAGGGGTGCCGAGACAATGAAGTTTGAGAGGGAATCGAAGAGGTTTGAGGTGGGCGGGAGGGAAGCCGCCAAGTCTTTATCTACCTTACGCAGCTCTAATACCATGAAAGACCTTATGGCTAAATGATCATGGAGAAGAGAGAGCCAGAACATATATAGATAAGAGGAAAGAAAGAATATTATCATTGCAGAAGGTTTGTACAGGGTAGTTTATATAGGCAGCCTGTATCCAAGAAACATAACTGAATGTAAGCAGTGACACGTTGGCATGCTGACGTGGAGGATGTGCATGCTAATAGATTATACATTGATTAACATGTGATTATATAGTAGTCTATTTTTTTATTAGATTACTTTTATACATTAATGCTAGCTACTTATTTATAATCATTTAAATAATTTCAATTAAATTTATATTTTAAGCTAAATAGCATACTCATTACTATGCTTGATAAAGCTTGTTCAGCTTACTAACAAGCTGCTTGATAGTATTGCTTATTCAGAGGCTTGATATAACTCATTTTTATAGTTAACAAAATGCCTGATAATAGCTCGATCATTATAATTTGAACCAAACTCGAGCCGTGCGCCTAAACAAAACTTAAACAACCATAGTTTTAAACTAAATGCACTAAACGCTATCACAAATACTCAATTTTTTTTACTATATTATAGTGCATTATAATATCACAAATACTCAAATTGAGCTTAAGCTCGGGCACAAATAGAGTTCATAAATAATTATAAAGATTTGAAAACAAAGCCTGCTGTTGAAAATTCAAGAAAAAAAAAATAGAAAATAACATCAGGGATTATTTTTTTAGCATTTGTTTATATTTTAGATTATTTTCCCACTATCTTCGATAACATTTCTCTCCGTCGAAATACAAAAATATATTAAAATATTGTGATTTAAACTCTTTTCCTAATCAATGTGTTTAGCTAGCTAAGCTTGTAGGTTATCTTATGCGGCTTAGGATTTGTTTGAGACAGCTTATTTACTGTATTCTAAAGCAATTTTTTAGTACAAATCTTTACACAACTCTCATTGGCCTATTGGTTGAGAGCTTAGGCTTCCAACTAAGAGGTCCAAGGTTTGAGTCTATGTGTTTGCGTTGTGTGTGTGAGTTTGTCTTAAATGGCCTAAATGTCCCAAAAAAAGTACAAATCTTTTATAAAATATAATTTTTTTACTAAAAAGAGGCTTTAGAAATAATATGAAAGTTGTTTGTAAGGCTTCTTTTGGGCAGCTATTTAACTGTTCATTAAGCAATTTTTTAGTATAAATATTTATATAGTGAAAAAAAAAAATTGTATGAAAAAGTTTCATTAAAAAGTAATAAGAAAACGAAACTTAATTTTAAAAATGAGCAAAATGTGATTCTTTCAGTAAGCAACTTAGCAAGGGCTGTGATTAATTAACCTAAAACGAATCCATGAACTGAGATTAGTAATAAACATATCAAGGAGAGCAGGTGGAACTTAAGAAGTCAAAATTAGCCGAACAGATCGATTTGTGTGCTTAGTAATTAAGGTCTTATTGTGTGACCTACAGGGGCTTAATTAAGCTTGTAAGTGAAGTTATTTATGACTTTGTTAACATTTTTTAGCGTAATTTGCACTCAAAAACTGGGTCAATTGCTCGGCCCGGTGAATTCACACATGGTTTAATTTCGTTGAGTATAATATATCCCCAACTGTGTTAGGTGTTGAATACTTTTTATAGATTTTTATGGAATTTGTCCATTATAACTTAAAAGACCTTTTTCAACTCATATAATAAATTAGTATAATTTGCTTAATTAATAAAGAAGATTTAAAATTATAATTCTATTTTAAATTTGAGATTTAAAATTTTTAGCACAATCTAGATATTTCTTCTACTTTATTTTTCTCTTATTTTTTATTTTACTTATTTAGGCTGATAATCAAATCAAAATTTAGTGACATATAGTTTGTATCGATAAGAAAGAAAAAAAAGAAGTAAAGTAAATGCTCAAACTTTATTTAACCAAAATAATGTGATCATCTTATTGTCTAGTTGATACACAAGATTAGCAAAATGTTATAGATTTATAAAGTGAAATATAATTCCAAATACACACACGGTCGAATATTTCAATCTTGATTAGCTAGAATATCTCTCCTTGACGCTGTTTTATGTTTCTTATTGAGCTAATTTTTGTGATACTACCTTTAATATGTTTAGGTGTTTTCTACTAAATTTTAATCAGACAAATAGTTCATATTTCCACGTAACGTGCTAGTAGTAGCTATTGTTGTGCTATAAACACAACCAAAAAGACAAAAATAAAAAATCGCTCGACATAACCAATCACGAAGAAGATGATGATTTACTTGGTTTGGAGAAGATGCCTGTGTCCACGGGTAGGGGATGATGATTTCACTATAATGGATAATAATATGGAATTACAATAGCTCTCAAGCTTTTTCTCTTCTCTTATTCACTCAACAGTAGCCCCTAGGGCTCTATTTATAGGTTTAAGCCAAAGTAAATTAGGAAACAACTTCCTAATTAAATCCTAATCAAATTCTTAATTAATGCAATAATTAAATCCTCTAATTAATACATCAATCAAATCTCCAATTAAATCTCAAATCAAATCAACTTAATTATGAAAATAATCACTCCCTAATCAATTACATACTTGAGTCAACAAAGCCTTCCAAATCAAGGTTGGTTTGGATTTTGAAAGAATTACAAATCAATAATCTCCACCTCATATTTCTCTTCAGAAAGTGAAAGATGATGAATCAGGCTCCAATACTAGAACGATTGCACCCAAATGGTTGCCTATGTACTCCCCATCTCAAAGGTTCAAACCGAGCGTAGTTCTTCAAACAAGTAGATAATTAGTCATGACTCTTGCACCGATGTCATGGTGACTATATTTCCAAGCATATATCAATTGTACCCTTCAGATATCTCAGGATTCTTGAGCATGAATCTCATCTTCAACATCATTTTTTACCTTCTAATATGCAGCTGAAACAGGTATATGAGTAGAAATGAACTGCCTCTATAGCACAAATGAAGTTACATCAAACTCCAACTTCTGAAGTCCATCTAGGGTCCTGCTAGTACTGTCCACCTGCTTAGAGTCTTGAGGCTTCAATATACTTGTCTCATCGAAAGTATCATCCATGCCAATGGAATATTTTTCTTTACCAGATCATATAATTTGAAGCCCTTAACTCCATGCCTGAATACAAAAAAGTTTTTTGCAAATCGGAATCTAAGTACTGTGATTTTAATGATAACAAATATTATTATTTCTTTATCACTACAATTATTGCATATCTATTTTGTTTGTTCTACTTACTAACCTTTGAGATCCACAAGATCAATTGCAAGCAAATCAGCTCAAGTCCTAGTAGATTAGGGTTGAGTCTATCTGTAACTTCAATTTCAATGTACTTTTTTACTTTTCTTGAGTCAAGTCATATATTTGATGTACCCCAAGCTAAGTAACCTTGCACAGACACACTCAGGGTGAGAAATTTGGTGAGTTAAAAATTTTTCTATTTATGACCTAATCAAACAGGATGATTTCAAATCATATTGGATGATCAGTTAAAAATAAAAACTTTGATTAGAGCATCCATGCTAATTATAAGTGATTAAATTAATCATACTTGACTATCCCTATCATCCATGATGATCAATTTAGATGATGAAAAAAGCCACCAATCACAATTTAGGCAATATTTTAATTTTCAAATTTTATACTAATCGTACATGATGATATATATCATCCTGGATGATTAAGGACAATCATGTCTAAATTAATCCCATGATTTGGAGAAAAATTATAGTAAAACTTAATTCGATATGATCATACAAAAGTATTGGTGATGATCATGCTAGACGACATAGAGCAAGTATGGTATGATAAGGGATTACTACCTAGTATACCAGACAAATACCATAATTTCTCAACTAATTATCTAGGACGGTTGGCCTATTTCATCCTAAATGACAGAGAAGTGCATGGGACGAATTAAGATTGTTGGGTATCATACTAGATGAAGTTAAATAGATTTAAACTAATCGTCCAGGACTATATTATAATCATCCAATACGATCAACCTAATTCTCTTGAACTAATCATATTGGGCAATGTTGGTCATCCTAGTTGAAAGGACTATTTTATACTAATCATACATGATGATCTATTAATCGTACTAGATGATCAGTTGCACAGAATTAAAAATTAGGGCTTCTTTTGGAGGCTATCTATTTAAACAATTATATTAACCCTTGAGTTAATCTTTTGATGTGAAGGAGATCTAAAAGAGAGCTTTGAGAAGGAATAGGGAGAACTTGAGAGAGAGAAAGAGAGATTCTTATGAGGAAGAGTTATGAGGGATTCACAAAGGTTGCCCCAAGCAAGGTGTTCATCATCTTCTTCAAGTTGCTTCTCTTGTTCCTTGGTGGCTCTAGGGAGATCTTTATCAGCATTAGATCAATGTTCTCTTCCTACTCTAGGAGAGAGTAAAAGGATTCCTGGGTTCTCTACCTTCACCAGGTGGATGAAAAAAGATTTCTAGGTTATCTGTCTACTCCAAGAGGGAGTAAAAGGATTCAAGGTTCTCTATCTTGCTGAGTTGGTGGAAAGATTTTATAAGGACTACTCTACCTTGATGTGTGAGAAAAATGAGATTAACTTCTGTTTAGTGCAATACTTGGAGAGGGAGTCTTCAAAGAGTAGACATAAGTCAAGTTGACCAAACCACTATAAATCTTGGTGTATTCTTTCTATTTTTCGCATTTCAATTTTCATATATTTTTGTGATTTGATATGTAGTCAAAAACTTTGATCTTTGCTATTGATAAATTAGTTTTGCTTTAAAATAAATAATTTATTTTTAAAATATTCAAAAAGATTTCAATAAGATTTTCTTTTTTGTTAAGAAAATTTTTAAATAACCAATTCACCCCCCTCTTAATTAGCATCGGGACTAGTTTTTTAGGATGTAACACCTCTCACAAACTTTCAAGTGGTATCAGAGCTGGATTCATAAAATCAAGTTTAAGAAAAATTTTGAATTTAGATGTATGCCTAACTTTAGAAATAGAAAAAAATCATAGAAGATATTCAATTACTAGATCACTTCTTTTTATAATATACTTTTTTATTTTTGAAAAACTCGTATGTCCACCTTTTACAATCAATTGATTATTATATATGGATGCTTGTTAAGGAAGGTTATTCTGCACCTTATAGATTAGTAAATGGTGTTAAAACTAAAATTGTTTTTTGCTGATTGGACTATTGATGATAGAGATCTAACATAAATGAATGTTAAGTGTTTGAACTATTTTTTTCAGGCCTTAAAATCTAAAGATTATACGCGTGTTTTCACTTATCCAACTTGCAAGAAAATTTGGGATAAACTATACATGACATATGAATGTATAAGTAAAGTTAAATAATATAGACTGGATATTATTCTGTATGATTATAAACATTTATACATGAAACCTAGCAAATCTATTTCTAAAATGTATACTAGGTTTACACAAATTATTACATCCCTAACATGCCTCTTGAAGAGAACTAACAAACTATTAAAAAAGTTAACAAGATTTTGAGATGTTTACCTTATTATTTTGATGCAAACATTACTACCATTATTGAATCAAAAGATTTGAAATTTTATTCAATTGATAATTAACTTGAATCACTCAATTCTTATGAGCAAGGAGTGAACCAAAAGCAGCTTAATGTAGGTGAGATGAAAAAGGAGAAAACTTTAGCCTTAAGGGGTAATGACTCTGATACTAATTCTTTTGGTTCTAAAAATGATGACATCACTTTAATAACTAAACAATTCAAGAGTTTCTTAAGGAAAAAGTTAAAGAATCATCAGAAATGGAATAAGAGTAAACAACAACAACAACAACAACAAGCCTTTATCCCACTACGTGGGGTCGGCTACATGAATCCTTTTTCTCCATTGAGTCCTATTAAAAGCCAAATTCTCGTTTAAATCTAATAAAGAAAGGTCATTCCTAATATTTTCTAACCAAGTCTTTTTAGGTCTACCCCTACCTTTCTTAACACAAGTCAAATCTAATACCTCTACTCTCTTAACTGGGTCGTCGGAAGGCCGCCTTTTTATGTGACCAAACCATCTAAGGCGACTCTCTCTAATCTTATCTTCTACTGGAGCTACTCCAACCTTTTCACGTATATGCTCATTTCGTATCCTATCTCTAAGGGTAAAGCCACTCATCCATCTAAGCATCCTCATCTCTGCCACACTTAACTTAGTATTATGCTTCTCTTTTAATGGCCAACATCAGAAATGGAATAAGAGTAAGAATAATAAAAATTCTAAAGTTTCTTATGTTATTATTTATTTTGATTGTAGGAAGCCAGGGCATCTGAAGTCTGAATACCCAACTCTTAAAGCTCACCCAAGTAAGGAGAAGGGTGAATAAAACCTAAATTCAAGAAGGGCAAGGAAAGAATCCAAAAGGCTTTCTAGACAGACTCAGTATCAAACACTTTTAAAACTAAAGGATAAGAGGAGGTAACAAACTTATGCTTAATGGATGATGATCATCTTTATCACTTTGATCAAGAGGAGGTATGCGCTTATGATTAATTACTTGAAGTTTTTTTAAAAAATTATTCTTCCTATAGGAAGCTTAAGAAACTGCATGCTAGCCTTAAAATTGATTTTTTAACTCTACAAAAAGAGCATGAATGCTTGAGAAAAGATCATTCTACTTTAGATAGAAATCAAATGACTTTACTTGATAAATGTGATGAATTGAATAAAAAGCATCTTCAGTTAACGAAAGAGCATGATTCCTTAAAAATTTTATATGTTGAACTAGAAAATACATACAAGAACTTAAATTCTCTTGTATTTGATTTAGATAATAGGGAGCATGTATTAAAAATAAAAAAGTCAGTTGTTGAAAGTACAAATAAGTTTTTAGAAGCTGAATTAACTACTTTCAAGAAAAAAAATCACCTACATTGGAAGAGTTTCATAATCCTTCTCATGAACATGCATCATTCAAACCTAGAAAGATGCACTATAACCAAAATAGATTAGTAAATCCTTTTCCTAGTGTTAGATATTTTTCTTGTGGCATGCTAGAACATATCTCCCACACTTGCATCGTTTACTGTAGAACATATATGGTGTGGAGACCAATACTTCAAAATTCACAACATAACATACATGCATTTCATTCTTCTTTCCATAAGGTGGGACCCAAACCTGTTTAGGTTTTTAAATCTAACATCTAATGATTTTATAGGTTTACTCTCATAGAAGACCTTTTGAGAGCATGTGGTACCTAGACAACAGATGTTCAAGACATATGACTGGAGATATAAATCAAATTATTTAATTGGAGATAAGGGTAGGAGGCAAGTTAACACTTAGAGATAATACCATCAGGAGAGTGGTGGGGTCATGCATAATTTGTAACTTTAAAATTTTCATCATTGAAAATATTTTACTAGTAGATGGCTTGAAACATAAACTACTTAGTATAAGCCAGCTCTATGATAAAGGCTTCATCATCAAATTTTTATCTATCAACTGTATAACAAGCTTAAATGACAAAACTATTTTGTAGGGAAGAAGAATCAATAATGTCTGCATGCTTGATATAAATTGCATTAAATCTAACACTGCTCTTTGCTTAAAAATTATTGCTGATGAATTTTGATTATGACATAGGAGATTATGTCATGCAAGTATGAAAAATCTTAGAAAAATCATCCAAAAAGACTTAGTGAAAGGAATATCCAAACTATAACTTATAAAAGACCACCTGCGTGATGTCTTTCAATTAGAGAAACAAGTCAAATCTTCTTTCCACTCAATTAAAGATTTAAATACTAGCAAACCCTTAGAAGTCATATACATGGATCTCTTTGGACCTGTCAGCACTACAAGCTTAGGAAAGAAAGTCTTTGGGTATGTTATTGTTGATGATTATTTAAGGTTTACTAGGGTTAGATTCCTATCTCATAAAAGTGAACCATTTGGGGAGTTTAAGTTTTTTCACTTGAATTCAGAGGAAGCTAGGTTACAAAATTCTAGCCATTCAAAGCTATCTTGGTAGAGAATTTGAGAATAAAAATTTTGAATCTTTCTATAAATAGCAAGGGATAGATCATAATTTTTTAGCTTCTAGAGCTCCTCAGTAGATTAAAATACTAAAAAGAAAAAATAAGACCATGATAGAAGCTGCTAGAGCTATGTTAATTAAATACTCAATTTTAAAATACTTTTAAGTAGAAGCAGTGAATAAGTCTATTATGTTCTGAATAGGGTGAATATTAGATCCAAACTGAATAAGATACCCTATAAAATTCTAGAGGTTAGGACACCCTACCTCTCTCACCTTTATGTCATTAGATATAAATTATTCATTATTCTCTAGGAAAGGGTAGAACCTGAAAAAAAATTTTTGCTTATAAAATGAATATATTCTTCAAGTCATCCTAAAAAACTGATCTTATGAGACCCATCTAAAGGTATTTGAACTAGGCATGGATTTAAAAAAGAAGTTAATCACTCTCCCTTCATTCAATGACTGAACCCACCAACCTAAATTATACCCTATCTGATGATATCTAGATCCTAGCCATGCAAGAAGAGTTAAATAAATTGGTAAGGAATGATGTTTGGGAGCTAGTTGAAAGACATAAGGATAGAAAATGGTTGGAATGGATTTTCAAAAATAAAATAAATAATTCTGGTGTAATTATGTGGAATAAGG
Source organism: Dendrobium catenatum (assembly GCF_001605985.2). Classification (NCBI taxonomy): domain Eukaryota; kingdom Viridiplantae; phylum Streptophyta; class Magnoliopsida; order Asparagales; family Orchidaceae; genus Dendrobium; species Dendrobium catenatum. Next base: position 102,935 of record NW_021462405.1, read on the forward strand.
CAAGATTGGTGGATAAGGGGTATAACCAAATAGAAGGGATTAACTTTGAAGAGACCTTTTCGCCTTTAGCTAGAATGGAAGCCATTAGGGTACTACTAGACTTTACTTATTTTAAGGGATTCAAACTATACCAAATATATGTTAAGAGTTTCTTTCTAAATGGGATGATAAAAGAAGATGCGTATGTTGAATAATCCCGAGGCTTTGAAAATTAACAATTTTCTAATCATGTGTTCAAACTAAAAGGCATTATATGGACTAAAAAAACACATAGGGCATTGTATGAAAGGCTAAGCATATTCCTATTTGAAAGAACCTTTGTTAAGGAGAGCATAGACACCATCTTCTTTCTGAAAAAGATAGGAGATAAACTACTCATTGTCTAAATTTACGTTGATGATATTCTATTTTGATCTTCTGATAAAAATCTATATGATGAATTATCAAAATAATGAGTAAAAAATTTGAGATGAGTATGCTGAGAGAACTGACTTATTTTTTGGGGTTTAGCATAATGCAAAAGGATGATAGAACTTTCCTTTGTCAATAAAAATACATTAAGAATATACCTAATAAATATGAAATGGATAAAGCCAAGCCAATCAACACTCCCATAAGTTCCACTTTTCAGTTATAAAGGATTAAAAAAAAATGTTGATAAAGAAAAATATAAGGGAATAATTAGATCACTTCATTACTTAACCGTTAGCATACATAATATTATATTTAGTGTTTGACTATGTACTAGATTTTAGGTTAATCTAAAAGAGTCCCACTTAACTGTTGTTAATAGAATTCTTAGATATCTCTTAGGAACCTATGACTTAGGAATATAGTTTCCTAGGTATAGCACCTCATTTGAAATCATAGGATATTATGATTCAAATTTTATGAGATGTCGAGTTGATAGAAAAAGCACTTCTAGAACTTATCATTTCATAGAATAGTCCTTAGTCTCCTGGTCTAGTAGAAAATATAACTTAGTTTCCCTGTACACTGCTAAAGCTGAGTACATAGCCTTAGGAAGTTGTGTGGCCCAAGTCTTTTAGTTAAAGCAATAAATTTTGGATTTAGAATTATCTACATTTCAAATAACCTAATCAAATACTCCAGGACCAAACACATTAACATAAGACATCACTTCAATATGGACCATGTTACTAAAGGAGACAGAGCTAGACCATGTAGCCATTATAAACTAACTTACTGATATATTTACAAAACCACTGGCCTTTGAAACTTTCAGCATCTTAAAAACCATATTAGCTTTAATAGATATTAATGGTTAAAATTATTTCTTTCTATTTTATGATGTTTTATTTTTATTATATTTACATGTATGTTTCTATTTATGTATTTTTGTTTTATATTTTATATTTTTTGTTATTTTTAAGTGTTTTAAAAGAATCAGATTAATGGTCACTACTGATATTGATTTCTTAAATGACATATTTGCCTTTCTTTTGATTTTGAAATTAAGTAAACAGTGTTTGACTTTCCTAAATAAGTTAAAGGGAGAAACATCGATGATTGTCTCTCTTCCTCTAACTCCTTTAGTGGTGTATTTTTCTTTTTAAAGATAAATTTATTTCAAATTAAAAGTTGAACTTCGAAATTAAGATCTTTCAATCTTCTTACAGTAATCTATCTCATATAAATAATTCTAAAAGTTATTAAATCACTTTCAAATTTTCTTGATTAGGTTGTTACATTTATCATATGGATATGATTCTTATTTATGGTTTATTCTTCCTTATATTAGAGAGTGAGTTTTCTTCTCTTATATTTAGAAGATAATATCACAACTAAGAGTCTTTAAAGGTTTTCAATGGAAGCCAACTTGCAAAAACTAATAGGAGGCACAAAATGAACCCAAAAGAAAAAAGAGAAGATGTGCAATGATCCCCAAGTAATTGCAAGATACACCAAAAGGTATCACAAATCAAAAGATGCACAAATTACACCAGATAAATTAAAAAGAGAAATAAAATGAGCCTATACTGAAATAAGTTTCCTTCTCTTTCAAATCCTTAAATCTTAGAAGAATTCATGTGCCACTAGAAACTTGAATTTAAAAATTCAAGATTTTCGTTGATTACTTTGGAATATTATTCTATCTGATATTTTTCTAAAAAGAAGCTTGAACTGATTACTTTTATATATAATTTCTTTTATGAATTAGATATTTTTTTTAAAAAAAAAAATTTAACCTATAAAGAGTCCGAGCTAGGAGTAACAAGATCAATTTTATACATTTTCCTGATTTAAGCATTGTTAATTCATTTCTTACTGATTTTTAATCCATTCACAAGAGAAATTTATCATTTACTAGAGTTGATCAATTCAAAAAAAAATCTTTTTTGATTTATGACTAGTTTTTTGTTTAATTTTAAAGTTATTTTACGTTTTTAATATTTTATTCTTGTTTTAAAATCCTCTTGATCATCCAATTCTATCTCATGGAATCCTCCTGATCATTCCATTCTATCTCCTGAAAATTTTAATTTTTATTCATATCATCCTATATGACCTTAAAAAAAATTCTAATCACTGCTCACTGCACATCTATTAGATGTTTTGAGTCAATTATTGGTGATCGTACTAGACAATTCTCATTTCATTATGTATAATCCATATGGAAAAAATGATTAGACAATTTAAATGTTGTTAGGTCAATCCTTTATTGCCCATCATCCTAGACGATCCATCTATTTGTCTTGTATGATCCATTTAATCAACGATCGTACAGGGTGAATCCTCGGGACGACCACTTGTGTCTAATCATCCTGGATGATATCGTATTGTCCTGGACAATACGACCAACTTTTTTGACCAATTTTCTAGACAAATTTATTACACCTAATTGTCTTAGAAGATCAAACTACCATCCTAGACAATCCAACCGATCTTATATAAATAGCCCCAATCTAAGATATTCTTTACTCCAATTCTTTAGCACTCATCCCTTCTTCTCTAAAATCTGATCCTTTGTAATGGATGTAGGTAAGCGATCATGACAAATTATCAGAAGATCCTATCGGTGTTAAGTTGATACAAGATTTATTGAGGCAATTGATGAAGATGCCCATGAAAGATATAATGATGATGAGATCACACCCTCCAAAAGCATCAATCAGGAGGAACTCCACTCTTACACCACCATGAATTTCATTCTTACTCTTGCTTTTCCCTTTTGTTCTGAATTACTCTTTGAGTTCTTTGTATGCTTGCGAATCAATAATAAGTGTACTATCTTTCATTCATATATCAATAGGCAACAAGTAGAAATCACCTAGAAAGACCTTCATGTTTTTTCTATATTTATCCACTAATAGTGACTAGGTTTATATTTTAGTTGTAAATCCAAAACTTGATTTTTTCCCTGTCAACACTTCCCTTAAAAGATCCAATAATAACTTCCACGTTGCTTCATCAGCACTTTAGTTCAGGATACTTGTATCATCCAACATGTACCTAGAAATAGTATCATTCCTAAAGCTAGAGATCAACTCAACATCACTTCTATCCTTTCTCTTGCTACTTATTTCATAATGATTCAGATAGACTTTAATACTACTAATATTTTAATTCACTATCTCTCTAATCTGACCTGTATTAGAGATCTCAAGCATAAGAGAATTTCCAATCTAGCCTTAAGATACATCATATCATTTGTCATAGAATTTAAGTACAACTTCCAATTTCCTACTCACTTGGATCATTTCCCAGTCATCTACTCTAATACTTCCTTCCATGTTATTCAAAATGCTTCTCATTGCAAGACTCACTACTGAGAAGCAACTGAACATGATGAAGGTCAAACACCTATTCTTACACCTGTTCCTATCTGCTAGCAGTCATAGATTTATTAATTAGTTGAGAAATTTGACCAGTGGGAGGTTAGGTTTGACTCCTACATAAATACACAAGAGAAACAACTTGTAGTAGATGTTACTCGTTTTGAAAACTATGTCGACCAACAGTAGCTGCAGCATGACCAGGATATGGCCTAGTTTGGCGAGCAATTTGCTTCTCTTCATCGATACTTTCATCCACCGCCACCTCCACCTGATCAAGATTCATATTTCTTCTAGTTTTTCAGTGTTTATTTCTATGTTTGTACTGGTTCTCTTTTTTGTATTTTGCTCTGTTTAGTATTTTTCTTATTTCTTCCTTTTTGTAATGTCAAAAGGGGGTGTAGTGTGTTGTTTGCTTATATTTTTAGTGGAATTTGATTTATTTTATTTTTTATGACTCATTTTTTTTCTTTATTTTAAAAAATTTCCTTACTAGATCTGAATTTTTTAACAATAATATTTGTCATCATAAAAAAGAGAGAGATTATTACAAATCTGGATCTAAGTATTGTGATTTTGATGATAATAAATATTATTGTTTCTTTACCACTATTATTATTGCATATCTATTTTATTTTCCTTGCTTACTAACCTTTCATGATCATAAGATCACTTGTAATGCAAATCAGTTCAAGATCGGTTAGACCAAGGTTGAGTCTATTTATAACTTCAATTTCAATTTACTTTTTATTTTTCTTGACTCAAGTCATATATCTAGTGGACCCCATGCTAAATAATTTTGCACACACACACACACACTCAAAGGGAGAAAGTTGGTGAGTTAGAGGATTTTCTATTTATGATATAATCATACATTATAATTTCAAATTAGGTTGGACGATTAGTTAAAAATAGAAATCCTGATTAGGGCATCCACGCTAATTATAAGTGATTAAACTAATCATACTAGATAATTCCTATCACCTAGGATGATTAGTTTAAATAATAAAAAATAGCCGCCAATCATAATTTATGTAATATTTTTAATTTTCAAATTTATATTAATCATACAAGATGTTGTATATTGTCCTAGACAATTCAGGATAATCATGCCTAAATTAATCCCCTGATTAGGAGAATAATTATGATGTTACTTAATTTATTACGATCATACAGGATGATCGATGATGATCATTATGGATGATAGAGAACATTTATGGTGTGATAAGAGATCGCTCCTTAGTTTACCAGATGAATACCATAAGTTTTCAACTAATCATCCAGAATGATTGACATGGTTCATTCTAGATGACAAGAAGTGCATTGGATGAATTGGGATCGCCGACTATCATACTAGAAGAAGTTAAATAGATTTAAACTAATCATCCAATATGATATTATAATCATTTAGGATGATCAACCTATTTCTCTTGAATTAATTGTACATGGAAATTTTAGTCGTCCTAACTTAAAGGGCTATTTTATACTAATCATGCAGGAAAATTTATCAATCGTACTAGACAATCAATTACACAGAATTGAAAATTATTGCTTCTTTTGGAGGCTCTCTATTTAATTAATGGTATTAACCCTTGAGTTAATCTTTTGATGTGATGGAGATCTGAAAGAGAGATTTGAGAAGGAAGAGGGAGAGCTTGAGAGAGTTCCTTTTGAGGGGGAGTTATGATGAATTAATAAAGGTTGCTCCAAGTAAGGTGTTCATCATCATCTTTAAGTTGCTTCTCTTGTTCCTCGGTGGCTCTAGAGAGATCTTCATCAATAATAGATCAAGGTTCTCTACCTACTATGGGAGAGAGTAAAAGGATTCATGGGTCCTCTGCCTTCATTAACAACATCAACAACATCAAGCCTTTATCCCACTACGTGGGGTCGGCTACATGAATCCTTTTTCTCCATTGTGTCCTATTAAAAGTCAAATTCTCGTTTAAATATAATAAAGAAAGGTCATTCCTAATAAGTTCTCGTTTAAATCTAATAAAGAAAGATCATTCCTAATATTTTCTAACCAAGGCTTTTTAGGTCTACCCCTACCTTTCTTAACATAAGTCAAATCTAATACCTCTACTCTCAAATCTAATACCTCTACCCTCCTAACCGGGTCATCGAAAGGCCGCCGTTTTATGTGACCAAACCATCTAAGGAGATTCTCTCTAATATTATCTTCTACTGGAGCTACTACAACCTTTTCAAGACATTTGCAAGAGGATGTACCTTGGTGTATGCTTTTGCTGATGATATTCTTCTTGTTGATAAGACTAGAGAGGGAGTTGAAGGTAAACTTGAATTATGGAGGTCAACCTTAGAGTCTAAAGGTTTTCGCTTGAGTAGATCTAAAACAGAATATATGGAGTGTAATTTAGTAGTAATAGACCTAGTGAGGGGATTGTGACTTTGGGCGATCAAGTCATTAATAAAGAGTACACGTTTTAGATATCTTGGATCAATTGTTCAGAGTGATGGTGAAATAGATGGGGATATTATCAGCATAATTCAAGTTGGATGGTTGAAGTGGAGGAATGCATCGGGCTTGTTATGTGATAGAAATGTACCCTCAAACTTAAGGGAAAATTCTATAAGAATGGTAGTTAGGCCTACAACGCTTTATGGTGCTGAATGTTGGCCATTAAAAGAGAAGCATAATACTAAGTTAAGTGTGGCAGAGATGAGGCATGCTCAGGTGGATGAGTGGATTTTTTTGCCCTTAGAGATAGGATACGAAATGAGAATATACG
>NW_021462405.1:109584-115939 GCF_001605985.2 Dendrobium catenatum
TCTTTATTTTCTCTATATTTCTCCATCAAACTTCTTAATAAATGTATGGCTTCCATAATCGACTTACCCGGCATGAATCCAAATTGATTTTGAGAAACATTAGTATCACGCCGCAACCTATGCTCCATAACTCGCTCCCATAGTTTTAAAGTATGACACATTAACTTAATACCTCTATAATTCGCACAATCTTGTGCATCACCTTTATTCTTAAAAATAGGAATTAACACGCTCATTCTCCACTCATCTGGCATCTTTTTAGTCTTCAAAATAGTATTAAAAAGTATAGTAAGCCATGAAATTCCTTCATCTCCTAAGCATTTCCACACCTCTATTGGAATATCATCAGGTCCAAAAGCTTTCAAGTTCTCTGCCTACTCCGGGAGAGAGTAAAAGGATTCAAGATTCTCTACCTCACCGAATTAGTGAAAAGATTTTTTAAGGACTTCTCCGCCTTACTATGGAAGCAAAAGAAGAGTCACTTCTATTTAGTGCAATACTTAGAGAGGGAGTCTCCAAGGAGTGGACATAGGTAAAGTTGATCGAACTATTATAAATCTTGGTGTGTTTTTTTCTATTTTTTTATATTTTAATTTCCACATATTTATGTGATTTGATCTATAGTCGAAATCTTTGATCTTTATTATTGATAAATTAGTTTTGCTTCAGCATAAATCATTTATTTTTACAATATTGAAAAAGATATCAAAAAGATTATCTTTTTGTTAAGAAACTTTTTAAATAACCAATTCACCCCCTCTTAGTTAGCTCCGGGACTAATTCTTTAGGGTTTAAGACCCCTCATGAACTTTCAAAGATCGCATTCTTTTCCTATGGTTTGAGTTTATTATTTTGGAAATGATAATAACCTGATCATCCAAACACTCTCAAGTGTTTATAATCTCTAGCACTATACCTGACCATATCTTATTTAGGGTCTTCTTCCCAATAGTTGTAAAAAGCAAACAATTCACCAATGATAGATATAGTCTATCGTTTCAGCCCAATAGACTCTATCCAACTTAGCATTAGATAATATACATTGAACTTTCCGCGCCAAAGTTTAGTTCATCCTCTCTACCATCCCGTTTCACTATGGAGTCTCTATAACAGTGAACTGATGATTTATCCCAAATCTCTAGCACTCCTGTAATAATGCATTCGAAGTGTATTCAACCCCATTGTCTGATTTGATACACCGAATCATTTTTTCCTGTCTGAGTATCAATCCACTTCTTCCAAAATTTAAAAATTTCCAGTACCTCACTCCTGCACCTTATGGTGTTCACCCAAACATATATAGAGTAATCATCAATAAAAGAGATAAAGCATCACTTCCCTCTGAATGATAATTTTTTTCAGCCTTAAATTTCTGTTTAAATGTACTCCAACATACCCTTTGTATTGTGGATGGCAGTATCAAATAATACACACGTCTTCTTTCCAAACTCATAATATTCATAAAGTTCGACCTTGTAGGTGCTTTCTCCTTTAATCAATCATGGTTTCACCAAATCTATAAGAGAAGACTCTCTATTATGTGCTAGTTATATATGCCATAATATAGTGGGATCAGAAGAATCATCAGCTACAGTAACCAATCCAATCACTGTTCTTCCCTAAAGGATGTAGTAAAGGTTGTGGTGATAAACTCCTTTTCAGATAAACCAGTGCTCCATGATATATCTTTAGAACTCTTTCCTTAATGACTATCTTGTAGCCTTGATCTTTAAAACCCCCACAAATAGTTAACTCTTTATGACATATGGAATGTGCCTTACATTAATCAGCTCTCTCACATTACCATTAAATTTTTTATGAAGACACTCCCTACACCAATTATACGACAGGCTTGATCATTTTCCATAATCACAACACCACTATTAAGCTCCCTATAGGTATAGAACAACTCTATGGTGGGACAAATGTGATAGGTATCACCAGTATCTAGAATCCAATATGAGCAAGAATATAAATTATAAGATACTACAAATTATAATACATCTGAATCTTTATCATGCTCTTCCAAGCTAAGATTAACTTAAGTGGAAACTCTCTTTCCCTTCTCCTTTAGCTTTAAGCAATCTTTCTTTTGATGACCCATCTCCAAGTAGAAGGCACACTGATTCTTCCTAAGACTGCACCCATAAGACTTCCCTGCTTGTTGCTGTCACCCCTTTTATTCTTTTCTTTTCAGATCTTCCTCATTGGAGTGTGAGAGCCTCAGTTAAATTCATCTTTGTAGACACCTTATCTTGATGCTGAAATATATGATTCAATAATGAAGAAGTCACCTCACCATAGCTAAAAACCTCCTTCCCACAAATGAGCATTATCGTAAAGTTTTTGAACTCATCCGAGAGCAAATTCAGCAGAAGGAGCACCTTATCTTCATCTCCAACCTCCTCATCCAAATTCAAAAGATTTGCCAATAGCTTTGTGAAGTCATTCAAGTTCTCAATAATCATAATCACATGCCTCATCTAAAACATTTAAAGCCTCTATTTAATATGGAGTTGATTCTCCATCCTCTTCATTATATATTTATTCTTAAAAATAATTCACAGTTTCTCTGAAGAAGTCTCCATCATCACCCTGTACTTGAACTCTTGAGATAAGTAATTTCTGATTAAGCCATAAGCATTTCAATTCTTCTTCAGGTAATCTCTCTCTGACATCTCTTTAGGATGTTCATCGTTGTCCAAAACATTCTCCAAGTTCAAAGAGCACATTGTATCAATTTTGACGGGTTATGTAACCACCCAATGGATTCATGCTTTCTCCACCATCGAGGTGGATGTATCCATGACTTCACCAGATCTCATAGAACTATGTATAAAATAATTCACATGATCTGTACAATCCCAGTCCCATATCACATGACAATCCCAATTTGCTAGTTTCCCCCTTTTTTTTTGGTTAAAACCCATAGAGGGGCCTACGTGTTAATAATAAAAACGAATTACAAAGTCCTTAATCTATGATCCAACGAGCTATAAAAGCAAATAAAGAAAATTACTATGAGCAAAAAGTCTCCACTAATCAAAATTATAGATAAATCTAGGCACATTCTACAGATGCTACAGGGAAGCATCCAAAAAAGAAAGGTATAGATGTAGAAATGAAGCTCGAACTTTCTACAAAAAGGGGTGAAAATAGATTGAAGCCAATTCACCTGCAAAACAAAAATGCTACAGAGAAAAAGTGTATAACAACAAAATACATAGGTAAAACAATAAGAAAAGAAAAAAACTGAGACTAGAAAGGGAAAAAGATGATTAAAGCCACTGAAATAGAAATGATCAAAGCAACACTGAATGTTAGAGCATGGATATAGACTATTAGAGCTCAGGATTAAAATAGAATAAGAAGCTTCATCAAGAATATCCAAATTCCACTCAATCCAACCCTCAGAAGAATAAATCATCCAGTTTTCAAGGTGGCCCGAGCATAAGGGGTAAGCAAAAATAACAGAAATCCAAAATAGAAACAAAAAAAACATTCATCCCAAAAGCACAACAGCACCATAAAGACCTCCACAACTCAAGCAACACAAATTCAAGCTATGGAGAGCAATGGGAAAACCGTCCATAAAATTACCATAAGGACAGCCAAAGACATTCCAGCATCTAACATGAGGAACCAACCACCCCAACTTCCTAGAAGGGAGACAGGCGATTGCAAAGCAACACAGAACCCCAGCCAAATGAACAAAAACACCCCCAACATACCAAACCAGCAACCTAAGGGAGGGAGAGCACCAAATGGAAATACTCTCAGCAAAAGTAACATTGCAATCATAGCTCAAGTCCATAACCTGCCAGACAATAGCTACAATGAATAATTCCGACAGAAGCAACCAACAATAATAGTACAAAAACCTGTAAAGAGCATCTAAATAGGGGATATCAAAAATCTGGTAGAAACAGAAATCAAGTAATCTAAAGCATAGAATGGGCCAGCACTAAGACTCATAGACAAGAAAAAACTAGCACATAGATTCCTAGAATAGAATGAGAAACTCAGGCAAAAGCAGATAAACAACAGTCCAAATATCGAACCCCCCAACAATGGGACAAACAAACCTCCAACTAAAATAATAACAACAGCTATAGAAGGCCAAATTAAGATGAAAGAGAGCCTCTACACCCCAGATAATCCAAAAAACATAAAGCAAGTTCTAGGAATTCAAGAGACAATGCACAACAACCCAACCAATCAACCAGAGATAGCAAAATGCCCAGTCGACAAGCAAGGGCCAGCAAACAGAACACTAACTTAAAAGACTAAACCCAAAGACCAAACAAGAAACAAAATAGCTAAGATCTAACATAAGGACCATGGCTTTCAAAATCGGACCGGACCGGCCGGTTCAACAAGTTGGACCTGGAACCGGCCGGCCGGCCAGTTACAGGTTTGTATAAAACCGTTTTTGCATACAACCGGCTCGGAACCGCCTGAACCGGCGGTCCGACCGTAGAACCATCGAACCGGCTCCGGTTTTATTTAATCGGGCGGTTCGCTAAAATGAGAAAGGGACGGCTTAGATGCAATCTGAGCGGACAAACGAACGTCTTTGGTATACAAAGTCACGTGAAAAAAAAAAACCTATTCGACGTATTCGTATCGCTGCCCTCCTTCGGTCCTTCCGCTTGGCTTGATCTTCTCTGGCTCCGGTGTCTTCTCCGCTTCCGGTGTCTTTTCCATTTCAAGAGGTAAAATCGACTTCTTGCTCGCGCCCCTTGCTCTCATTTTCAGATTTTCTCCTCTTTCGCAATGGGGGTCGCTATTCACCGTGCATATGCATTTCCGACTTTTGTTTGATTGAATGGTTGGAAATGGTTGAATGGTTGTTTTATCAAGTTTTTCTATGTGTATTGTTTACATTTACTCAAAGTTTGAATGGTTGGCTGGTTGCATTATGGAGATCGGCTTTTCTGCTTTTGACGCCGTATTGCCCGTATGTTTTCTACTTAAAATTGAGGTGCAAACTGTGCAATGCTTTCAGTAAGTTAATCATTCGATTCATTCCATAAAGCCAACTCCATTGAGTTAGCATTTCCAACTTTAAAATTCAAATACGGTTTGCCGAAGTCTTTAAGGCAGAGCTTCCAATTTTGCTTTATGAGTCCAACAAAGGAGTTCTTTCTTGCACAACTTAATCATTTGCATTTTGAAACATCAAGAGAAAAAAAAAACCTATAGATATGTTAAATGACTTTTCTAATCACGTTACATATAAACTAAGCATTTACAATGTGATATTTCATCATGTATAGTTTCTACTGTAGTAAACATTTCTATTTTTTATCTAGAAATAATGTTGCAATTCACATATTTGTGCAACTCAAGTTAAATTTAATAATCCCTGAAAAAGAATGCATGTGTATATTGTCTTATTAAACATGAAAAAAGGTGAATAAATATTAGAAGAATAATAGAGAGGAGGTTGCATGATGTGAGTTGCAAAACTTGTATAAATCGTCCGCCTTTTAATGAATGAAAATTGGTGGTTTGAATTGTTTTAATCGTTATGAAAAGGGAAAAAAACTAGAAAATGATGGCAGAAAAAAAGATGAAATTATGTTTTTTATTACTTACCCTTTATATAGTGCATCTTTGCACCATATCAGTGAGTGAAGTAAGAAAGAAAATCACATTGTTTAGTGGATGATATTGAGCTTAGAGAAGGCACATGCCTTATGTTCTTAGCACGCGATGTTAGGTGCCATTGAGGCCATCATTTTTTTATCCACGCATTGGTTTACAAACAATAAGGCTCGGGTGTCTTCGTTGACATCTCAAAAGTATATCTTTTATGGTATGAATTTGTCACTTTTTTTCTGTTTATGCATTTCCTATGCATGTATCGTGCTTTCAGATGTTCAAACAATTTATTTTTTTCATGCATGTCATTTGATGTGGGAAGGTCTTTATTACTAGGTTTTTCCAATCATTGAATTGTGTAATATTTTTGTCTTTCTTATAGGTTGGTGACTTTAGGTTGTGGTGGAACTTCAAGTGTTATAAAATTTCGGCGCTTTGAGGTATGGATTGTGTGTTGTTTTAGCTTTGTAATATTTTAGTCCATTGTTTTCTACGTTAGACTTTTTTACTTTGTAGTTTTCTACTTTGCATGGTTTTAATTTATTTGTATGTGATTTTATTTGGTAAATCAAATTAGAATGGAAGCGCCTAGTAATCAAACTTCAAATTCAACTTATGCTGTGCGTGAGAAAATAGATATTGCTTGGAATCATTTTGCTGAAGTTAAAGGACCTGATGGGAAGAAACAATTTAAGTGTCTACATTGTGGTATTTCATACAAGGGAGGAGGAATTAATAGAATGAAACA
>NW_021462405.1:117265-129244 GCF_001605985.2 Dendrobium catenatum
GCATTTAGCAGGTGTAAAGGGCGAATATAACTGATTGCAAAAAGGTTCCACATGATGTTAGATATCATGAATGAAAACTTGAAGGAAATTATAAGAAAAAAAACAACAAGCACAGAAGAGTTGGACAGTTACACCATCCTGTGGATGATGCTATATGATGAAGAAAGATTGATTATTCTGCTCGTATCCTAAAATAACACTATATCCAGGCAAGCATAGCCTCGATTGCCCAACATGTTCAGTAACTTAGTAAGGGAAAAGAAAAGCTTCTGCATATATGATATCTTCTTTGCTCTAGATATACACGACGGCCCAACCTTTCAATTAAGAGTGCATTTAGCCTAGCATTAAGTAGTAGTGCACCGTGCAATAGGGCTTAGCAAGGGGTTTTTCGATTGTGTATTCCTTCTTAATGCTTCGTACTTCAATATATGCACATGAAAAGCTGTCTGTATGCTTAATTATGCAATAGGTCTCTGGTTACAAACTCCCGTTACATAACTATGGGAGGGAGGTCCAGCTTACTTAGGATGGATGCAAGGAATGAATGCATTAGGCTTACTCATGTGATAGTATAGCGAGTGAGAGGAAACAGTGATCAATCGGATGCATTTGAGTTTGAACATTTTGGTGAAGCGAGACCTGGAGACTCAACTTATATAGATAGATTTGATGATGCTAATTTAGGAGATCTATGAAACTATTGAATTGAGAAAGTGAAACTTTGATTTTAATTCTGAATATGTTATGTTTTTGACTTTTTGTTATCACTTGGTATAAAGTAATTTTACATCTTTTTATGATTGGTTGTGTCTTAGATAAGTAAAGTTATTATAATTTTCTTCAAATTTTGCTATATATTTATAAATATTTGTTTCATTATTATAATATTTAAATATAATATATATTTATTAATTATTACGTCATCCAGTTCGACCCCGGTCGAACCATCAAACCTCTAACCCCTCCTTCTTCCAGTTCATTGACCGGTCCGATTTTAAAAGCCTTGATAAGGACAACCATAAGCATCAAGATTAAGTAAGCCATGAAGATGGGCAGGGCTAGTGTTCTAAATAAAATAAGAAAAATAACTCTGGCAACAACCCCACATGGCCAACCAAGAGGCACAAGCATTACCATCATTCCTAAAATGGTGAAATGAATAATTCAGCGAAAGCATCAGATGTTTAATTTCTCTAACCATATAGAAGAGGTTCGGGGAACAACACATCTCATCCTCAGCTTAAAAAAGATGAAAATAAAAATTAGAGTTAACCTCAATATGCAAATTAGTTAAGTTAAGGGAGATGCACAATTTAATACCATACAACATGGCTCTAAAAACAACAACAGAATAATTACCTTGAACAGGACCCGCAAAAGTAACAATGAGGCTACCATTTAGGGGTGTAAATGAGTCGAGTTTTGGTACTATCGAGCTTGGCTCGTTAGTCGGAAAGCGAGCTCGAGCTCGAGTCGAGCTCAAAAGACGAGCTCAAACTTGAGCTCGTTACACTATTAACGAGCTCGAGCCGGCTCACGAGTTAGATTTCACATTTTTCTAATTTTTCCCCCATAATTTTTCCCGCCTAATTTTTCATTTTGCTGCCTTGTGTGTTTGTATTTCAAAGTAAAAACTTTAGGATTTTTTTTAAACATGAACCTGAAAGGCTACAACAACTCTTTTTGGGGAAACTAACTAGTACTTTTTATACATGTTTTTTTAAAACTTTTCTCATATATTAATGAAGATGAGGTATAGGTTGTCCTATCATATATAGGTTTTCCTGTCATATAGGGAATAGTCATCCTTTTTAAAAAACTATAGGCCGAACTTCTTTTAGCATTTTTTTAAAATAAAAATATGTTTGTTAATTAATTTAATTAATTAAATAATTTTGAGCTGGCTCGTGAGCTCACGAGCCAATCCTGAACCAGCTCGAACTCGAGCTAGTTTAATAAACGAGCTTGAGTTTGAGCTCGAGCTCGAGCTCGAAGCTCGTTAAGCTCGGCTCGCAAGCTCGGCTCGCAAGCTCGTTAACTAGTCGAGTTCGAGCTGGCTCACGAGCCGGCTCGGCTCACTTACGCCTCTACTACCATTACTATCTCTAATCACTCCACCACAACCACCAAATAAATCAGTACTAGTGCCATCCACATTAAGCTTAAAGAAATTAATGTCAGTATGTAACATTACAAAAGGCAGGAACATCCTCCAACTTCAAACCTAAAATATTACCAACAAAGTAATAGTTTTTAAAGCTCTTAATAGAAATCGACTTAACAGCCAACAGACCTAACACCTTATCCTTCACTTTCTGAATAAAATTATGATGGCTCATTTTCACATTATTAAACTGAGATTGATTCCTTCCCAACCAAAGAAACCAAAGAATGCGGGAAGGAATAAGGTTACGTATGTTACCTTTGGAGTTAATAAACTATAATTTAAGCATGGATTTAAGAGACAAATGAGTGTTAAAACAGTTTAGTTGAAAAAGGTCATCGAAATAAACCCATGTTTTAATAGCAACATGCCCAGATAAAAAAATATGATGCATATTTTTCTTATGAAAACAACATTGGAATTTATAGGCCAAGATACACCCTTTCTTGATAAGATTATCATCCGTAGAAATAAATCTATGCATAACTCTCCAAACAAATATATAAATAGTAGAGGGAATGCTCTTATGCCAGAGATGATGAAAAATGCTATCAATATTTCTGTTATCTGTAAAGGTATGCCAAGCACTCTTTAAATGAAAACCACCATCTTTGGAAAGTTCACATAACATAATATCTCTAGAAGCAATATTGATAGGTATGTTTAAAATACTATGGAGGATACAATCAGGGACCTCATTGGCAAGCTTATTAAAGTCCCAAGAATTATTATTAAAAAAATTATTGGCCTTAACCGTTGAAATAGAAGAAGAATTCAGCATATAGTCAATAGAATTTTTATCCAACCACCGATCCTGCCAAAAGAAAATATTACTTTCACCAAGGCCCCAAGAGATGAAGGGCTCAACCTCCCATTTAAACCTCCAAAACCTTTTCCAAACTATAGAATCACCTTGTTTAGGAAAATAATTAGTAGGATGCTTACCAATACAATACTTAGAAATCATAAAATTAGCCCAAAGACTAGCATTATCACATAAGTTATACAAAAGTTTAAAAGAAAAAGCCTTAGCAAGGTCATTAAAGTTCTTAAAACCAATACCCCCTTCGGCCACATCACCACAACATTTCTCCCAAGAGGCCAAGTAAATTTTAGAAGTAGAAGCAGTGCCTCTCCAGAAAAATTTATTAATAATCTTATGAAGTCTATCATAAATAGTTTGAGTAGGAAAAAGAGATTGAAAGCTATAAACTGGAAAAGTACAAAGAACACTTTTAATAAGAACAACTCTACCCCCCAAAACTAAGGAGATTAGATTGCCATTATAACTATCTGTTTTGAACAGAAGCAATGAGATCATCAAATAAAAAGGATTTTCTTCTACCATAGAAAAGAGGCACTCCAAGATATTTAATATGCATTTGAGCATGGGAAAAGCCAATAAGATTATTAATAGATAAAATACGATCATTAGAAATTCTCTTAGAGGCAATGAAACAACTTTTATTTTTGTTAAAGGGTAAGCCACTAACCTTCTCAAAATAATCAAAAAAATTCATAAGCTTCCGAACTTTATTAATAGTCCCATTAGAAAATACAATAAAATATTCTACAAAATATAAATGAGATAGAGGATTACCTCCCAAAGTTTTAAAGCAAAGGTCAGAATAGCTGTTGAATAAATTAGTAAGACCCCTAGAAAGAAACTCAATAGTAATAATATAGAGAGCAGGGGAAGTAGGATTACCTTGCCTTAAAACATGAGAAGATTTGAAGAAACCATTTTAGAACCATTAACAAGAATAGAAAAATAAACATTTTCAATACAGTTCTTGATAAGCTTGATAAAGGCAGAGTTGAAACAAAAAAATTCTAAAATAAGGTATATGAAATTTCAATCCATGTTATCATAGGCCTTGGTAATATCCAGCTTCAAAATTAAATTACCACCTCTTACCTTAACATCCAAGTCTTGAAAGAATTCCTGAGCCAACAGAATGTTATCAATAATGGCCCTACCTTTCACAAACCCCATCTAATTAGGAGAAATAATTCTAGGTAAAATAGTAGTCAGACGATTCACAATAATTTTAGAAATCAACTTATTAAAAAAAGTGCAGAGATTGATAGGTATAAAATCATTCTAATTTATAATAGCATTATTTTTAGATGTAAAAACTTAGGGATAGGAGTACTAGTAAAAAAAATCTAAAATAGCATTAAAAATATCATTATCAATAATATGCCAACATTTTTGAAAAAAATAGAGTGGTAAACCCATCAGGCTCATCCACAGACTCTTTATTCATATCCAGCAGAGTCTCTTTAACCTCTTCAAAAGAAGGAGGTCTACAAAGAAAGATATTCTCCTCAAGAGAAATAAGGGAATGAATGAAAGAGTGCTCAATAATTTGATCCGACGTAAAAACTTTGTTAAATCTGGCATGAAAATGATTCACAGCAAGATTCGCAATCTCCTCAGAATTTTTATTAAAAGATCAGTCCTCCCGTTGGATTTTATTGATAATGTTTATAACTCTTTTTCTCTTAACCAAAGCCTAGAAATACTTAGGGTTGTTATCACCTTCAAGCAAATGCTTAGTGGCAGATTTATGCTCTAATAAACTTCTTCCTGAGCTTGTAAATTAAAAAGATCCTCTTTGAATTTCTTTAAGAGAGAGAGATTAGTATCAGTAGGATCATTCTTACATGCTAATTCAAGACAACTAGCCAGATTCTCAGCTTGCAGAATATTAGAGAAAATATTTTTAAATACATAATGGTTCCACCAATTTAAAACATATTTCAGCCTTTTCAACTTAAACCAGGGTCTCTTTATGCAAAAAATAGAATTATCAGGATTGAGAGGAGCTTGCCAATTAAGCTGAAAAACATCCAAAAAAGAAGCATGATTTAACCACAAATTTTGAAATCTAAATTGAGTAGAGACATTACCTTGTCTAAACTTAATGATAATAAGTAAGGTGGAATGATCCAACAAAGTTCTACTCAAATGCTACACATTAGTGGAAAATAGAGAATTAAGCCAAAGGTCATTAAAAAGCACATGATCCAATCTTTGCCATAAATGACCCCAATTCCAGGTGAAATTATTACCAACAAAACCAATATCAATAAGGTTGCAAGAAGTAATCAAATTATTAAAATCCTCCATTGAACGATAAAAAGGAGTCAAACCACCAATCCTTTTAGTAGGGTTAGAAATGGCATTAAAATCACCACCAACAAGCCAAAGCAAATTACAAATATTATGAAAATAAAAAAGTTTCTCCCAAAGCGTTTTTCTAGAATAAAGAGATGAGGCAGCGTAAACAAAGACGCATAACAATTAAAATTAACAGCCTCTACCTCTTATAGGCCAAAACTTGGGTAAAGTCACCAATTACTTCAATATTAATCGAAGCTTTCCAAAAAACCCAAATCTTGTTAGCAACATTTGCAATAGCATGATTAAAGCCCAAGAAACGTGAAGTACTAATTAACCTAGCAGAAGAAATAAGAGGCTCAAGCAAAATAAGTATAGAAATAATATGAACACGACACAAGTTCTTAACACGAATTCTAGAAGAAGGATAACCAAAGCCCCTCACATTCCAAATAATAGTATTAAACATAAAAAAGAAAATTAATGAGAAGTACGCGAACGAGTGTTTATCGGAGGTTGAAGAGAAATATGCTTAGGTTTCCTACCTCTTTTACTCTGAACTTTGCTAAAACTAAAATCATTATCATCTCTAGAAAAATATTTAGATGCAATATGCATTTCCTCAGTATTAGTCAAAGCATCATTATTATAATAAGAAGAAGAGAGAGTCTTACTACCACTTGGGTGAGAAGTTAGTTGAAGACATTCATCCTCCATAAACCTTTCCTCGTCAAAAATATCACAAACTCTCACTACAGTTTCTTTATTGCTTTTCGGAAGAAGAGAAGCATTTTCCATAGTAACGAATTCTCCTTCCTCTAAAAGAACATCATTAGTAGCCACCTAAATAGCCAAAGTTTCCTGATCATTTAAGAGATTAGTAGAAGTAGGAACAAGCACCTTACCATTACAATCATTAGCATTTATATTAACAGTGCAAGTTGGTGTAACAACAACATTAGCACTAGTAGGAGTTTCATAGTTAACCAAGCCATTATACTTGTTCTTTTCACAAGAAATATTATTATCAGCATAAGGTTTAATAATATGACCTTGATCAAGATTCAAAGAACCATCAATAATAGTATAAATAATAGGGTCCTCCATATTAACCTCCATCGGATCAACAATATGATTGGAGGTATTATCCTCTAAATTAGGTTTAGTAGGATTAGAAACCACCTAATGAAGCACATCCTCATTTTGTTTCAAAGAGCTCTTTTCTTTATGGAGGTGAGGGTGTTCCCGAAAGCATTCATTTATTCCATGCCCGTGCATCTTGCAAAAAGAATAAAAAATAGGTAAATTTTCAAATTCAACTTTTTGGAAATAGCCCTTTACTTCTGACCCAATCCATATCTCCATAGGATGTTTCTTGGAGACATCAAGTTCAACTAGAACTCGAGCAACCGATGGCCTAGAGACAGTAGTGGTAGCTTGATCAGTTTGTAATGGCCTCCCAAATATAGAAGCCATACCAAAGAGAATTTGATGGTTAAAGAAATGGAGTCTCAAATTCGAAAAAGAAATCCAAATAGTTTGAAAATAGGGGATTCCTCCCTAACATCAAAATCCGGAGACCATTTAAGTAACCGCATTTGACATGCTTGAATATAGTAAGATCTCCTAGCGAAAATCCTGCTATAAACAAGATCATTAGCAAGTTGTATAGCTACATGTCTTTGGTCAAGCAATCCAATGTGAAATGCTCTGGAAAGTTTTAGATTAAGAAAAAATTTCCAAATGACATCTAGGTTAGGTCGTCTCAAAAAAAATTACCAACAAGCGTCAAAGCAAACGACGCAGGTAACAAATCTACAATCGAGTCTTCAAACATGAGAGCCGGACAACCCTTGAAAGAGGACTGCATGAATTTCATATTCGAAGAGGCAGAGGAAGTACTGGCTAAAACATCTTTAAAAGAACACGACTTCCCCTCAATAAGAGAGGAAGGGTTCGGGTTCGAGATCGATGACGAAAGAGGCGTCATCGCCCAGCACCGAAGCTCAACGAAACTTCAAAACAAAGATAGTCACCAAGCTAAATGCATAGAGATCAAGCTAATATTCGAAAAAATTGAAGAAAAGAGCCACGGAAGGAGCAAAACAGCGTCCTCAACGAAGCCCTAAAAACATCGCCCTGGAATCGCCTCCAAAACCCAGAGCAGAGAGACGTTATGATGGTTTACCCCTATGCATGGTATAAGACCCCTGATCAAATCTCTGATTCGGTGCAACAGGTCCCACATAAATTGCCTCTGTCAGACGAACAATTATTACGCCTTCCGACTAGACGTAGCTCGGAGCTAAAATCGCACCAAAAAACGAGAAATACCGAGCAATACCAAACAATAACGAGGAATACAATCATGTGAAGACCCAATACCGAGTTATACCGAGCTATACCGAGCAATACCGAGTTATACAAAAAAATACCAAGTTTTTCCTAGAAAAAACTAGTATTTTTTTGTATAACTCGGTATTACTCGGTATAACTCGGTATTGGTCTTCACATGATGGTATTCCTCGTTATTACCAAATAATACCTAGCAATACCGTGCAAATACCGAGTTTTTTGACGGGATTTTAGTGCCGACCGTACGTTCATCTACGTACATTCACCGGACCAAATAAAAGTCTCTGTCAGACCTGCCTCCATATGTAATTGCGTCCTCCCAAATATGATTTTCTTGCGATATGTACTTCCACGAGCAGCTCACCCAATGCGGACCAGACCTATCTACGATCCTCTATGTGAGGTTGCTTCTTGATGCTACCAAATGAACCCCACGAATAAACTATGCCTGTGCGCACTCAACCTGCAGTGCAGGTGCTCCCACCCTTAGGCCCCATGAAACCCTGCACGCGACTACGTGCAATCCTCCTTACACATGGCCAGTGCCATACAGGTTAGATCAGCCGCATTTGACCAGTTGTCTCATGCGACCGTGATCTGCACTTCTGGGAGTAACCCGAACGTGAACGCACCTGCTTACGTGATCTCCACCTTTTGCATAATCGGTGCTTGCGACTTACTTTCACGCAGCCCAAACTGGCAAGCTTGTGCCTTTGTTTCATGCAAAAGGCTTCTTCACTCCTTCAGGATGGGTTATATGAAAGCACATGCAAGCAAGCCCAAATTGCATATACGTGAATTGTCTCCGACTTGTGATTCTTTGCTCGGATAAACCACAAGAATAGAAAATTCTTTTGATCTTCAAATCTCCGCCGTCAGAATCCTGAAAAATCAAAACATGGCACTGATACCAATTATTGTGCAATAAACACTACGAAAATAAAAATTATTAGAAATCGCACAACACAATCAATCACAAAGAAGATGGCAATTTACGTGCTTCAGCGAAGATGCCTACGTCATGGGGAGGGGATGAAGATTTCACTATATTGAAGAACAATATGAAATTATAATAGCTCTCAAACTTTCTCTATTCTTGTATACACTCAATAGCAACCCCCATGGCTCTATTTATAGATTTGAGGCAAAAATAAATTAAGAAAAAGCTTCCTAATCTAATCCTAAGGAATCCCTAATTAATTCAATAATTAGATCCCATAATTAATGCATCAATCAAATTATTAATCAAATCTCAAATCAAATCAATTTAATTAGAAAAATAATCACTCCCTAATTAATTACATAATTGAGCCATCAAAACCTTCCAAATCAAGGTTAATTTGGATTTGGAAAAATTCTAAATCAACAATTATATCTTTGCATAAGTTGGGATTAGTAAAATTTTTTTTCGCGCTTAATGAAAATCTTGTTGTAAGAATTCTAAACAGCAGTTACACTTTTCTCAGCAGCATAAACTTTTTTTTATAGACATTTAGGTCAATTAAGACAAATTCATGCACACATCACATAAGCAAGACCTAAATTCATGATCTTTTAATTTATAATCAAAGCTCTCAATCAACAAATCAAAATAATTTACGTGTAATACGATGCTCTATTAGCCTTCCGTGTTTCATGAAACAAATGCTGAATTCTTTTACTACCATTGATCCACTCAACTAAAGTTAAGAAACATTTTTTTTGGCCTTAGTTGATTCCCCACGGCTTCAAATAAGTGAGAACATATAATTATATTTATAAATAAACTTAGTACCCGAAGCTCCCAAGTCCCAACCAACAGAACTAAATGAGCTGCGTCCATATTTTAACTTTGCTTGGTAATATTTGTTTAACTGTATTAGGTGTTTGAAGTGGCTTAGAAGGTTAAATTTTTAGAAGGATTACCATTCAGATGGAACAAAGTTTAAAAAATTAAAAAAGGATGCGAAACATAAAATAGAATTAAGATATCAATACATATTTTAATTTTCTTAGAAAATTTCATTTAATTTTACTTTTTCTTTTTTCTTAGAAAATACAAAGTCACTATTGTTTTTCTAGATTTGATTTTTCTAAGTTCTCAAAAAGCGGAAAATAGAATTACGTTTTCTATGGAAAACGCTTTTACGATTTTCTGAGAAAATAAAAATTTATTTGCGTTTCCTACAATTAATTACCCCCACCTTTCATTGAGAGATTATCGTGTCCGGACAGCAAATTTGCCTAGAGACCAATAAAAAAGCGTCATATCACTAGGCGCTCGGTACCGCACTCGGTACCGACAGCCGTAAACTCAGTACAGCTCGATACGCTATCCGAACAAAATAAATTTTCCCTTACATTAGGGGTCATTCACATAGGGAATTTGATTGGTTATGGTGCTAAAAATAGCACCGGATTTTAGCCAAATTCGATTGAGAGAAATTCGAAAGAGAAATCCGAGAGAAAGAGGAGAAGTTTTTTTTTTTAGAACAAAATGCTGAATACATTAAAACTAAAAAAAACAAAAAGTTACAAATCAAGTATTCCCTAAAGCATTACATTCTTCCTTCAAGCAATACAAGAAAGAAGGAGGAATCCAATCATCATTAAGATCTTCCCACAAAAAGGACCTATCTAAAGCCAAATTAGCACATATATCAGCTAATTTGTTATTACATCTATTCGAAAAGGAGAAAACAACTTCATTAAAATTCAGCAAAAAGGCCAAACAGTCATCAATCATTCTACTAACCTTCCATGATTTGACCGAATTTTGAAGCTTCTTAATGATATTGAAATTATTCTCTTCGATGATGACACCTTGAGCTTCAAACATCCACTCCTTCACCACATTCCTCAGATATAGAACTGCTAAAAGTTCTAACTGAGAAATATCCCAATGCAAACATTGAGATCCAAAAGCAACCAGGAACCTGCCATTTCCGTCTCTAGCTATGCCACCAATCCCGGCCAAATTGTTCCCTTTTAGGGCTGCATCAACATTAATTTTAATCTACCCGGGTGGAGGAGGATGCCAAGGAAACAACAGCGATTGCTGATTAGTATCCCAGTTAACTGGCTGAATATTTAAAAAGTTCTTCCTAATAGCAAATGAAATTGCATTAGCAGCAATAACAGCATCTGAATCATCCTTCTCACCATGAACCACCTTACATCTACTCTTCCAAACAAGGAAAGTTGCTGAACAAAAAATGTTTGCACTTAGAGCATCCTTACTCACAAGCCTTTGAAGGCCTTCCATGCATTCCAGAAAGCCATTAAAAATCGGGATTGAAAAGCCCTATATGTTTAGTAACATAATCACTTTTCGGATCTTGAAACACTCTCCAACCAAATGGCTTTTATCCTCATCTACATCACAACCTCTCGGAAAACCAGAAAAATTGCTTAATTTCATATTAACCAGGAAAGTATTTGAGGGAATAGCATTCATACAAAGTCTCCACCAAAAGAGTTCAATTTTCGGTTTTAACTTCAGCTTCTTCATCCAATTCCAATGAGCAACCTCCTCCTCATGAACCAAAGCCGCATCAAATGCCAATGCTGTAACAGATCTCCCAGAGAACTTATGCTTTAATTCCAACAAATCTGAATTTCTAATGACATTGATAGGAATATTAGAAATAGTTTCCATAAGTTGCTCCCCAAAAAAAGACTGAGCTTTTCCATATTCCAATTGCCGTTAGAGATGAAAGTGCTAAGTTTAAAATCTAAAATATTTTGAATATTGACAAATGTTGGCCATGTAGCAATACATTTATCTAATATCCAAGAGTCATTCATCCAATTGATAGAGTCCCCATTTGAAATTCTCCATCTAACAACATTTTTGAGAAGTTTAGCTCCCATAGTAATAATCTTCCAAGTAGAAGAACTTCCACCCTTCACCGACTTCGACAATAGATCTTCCCCATACTTTGCTCTAAGTATTTGATTCAATAAAGAATGAGGCTTCATGTAAAAATTCCAAGCAAATTTGGCCCTAAAAGGACCAACCTTAGACACAGCAGAAAACAACCCCCCACCACCCTCAATCTTCGGCATACAAAGCAAATTCCAAGAAGCATAATGGATACCAGCATTCCCGTTATTTCTACTCCAAAGACCCTCTACACATCTTATCAAATTCCTTGAGAATACTCAAAGGAATTAATGAAAGAGTAGATAAAAATTGAGGCAAAGAAAGGAACGCTGATTTAACTAAAACCAATTTACCTTCCAAGGAAATGCACTTCTTCCCCTAAGTATTAAGTCTATTGGTAGCAGCTTCCAGTAAAATCTGAAAATCCAAAGCAATCAACCTCCTAAGGGTCATCTTCACACCAAG
>NW_021462406.1:0-237 GCF_001605985.2 Dendrobium catenatum
TGACCTTGATCATTAAAACCCTTCAGCATAATCTTATATGAAGTGAGTTTTAAGTGACCAAGGGAAAGGCTCTGTAGGGTGGCATAATTAAGGATATTAACTGAAGCTCCTTGGTCAATGAGGACCCTGTTCAACTCATAACCATTTACTTCAGTGGTGACGTACAAGGGACGATTGTGATTAGAAGTTCCTAAGAGAATATCCTGGTCTGAAAAGGTAATGCATGACATCTCTCTC
>NW_021462407.1:0-262 GCF_001605985.2 Dendrobium catenatum
TTCTATTAAAATCTAGCTTTAGGCTTCGTTTAAGATGACTTTCTTACTACTTCTTAAAACAACTTTCTAGCACAAAAATTAAAGCAACTTTCTAGCACAAAAATTTATGATAGAAAGTTGCTTTAAGAAGCAGTATAAAGTTGTCCCAAACCAAGCCTTAGAAAACCTTTGATTCGGTCTCTAAGAATTTTCTACTCAACAGATTAAGACTTAAAGGCTTCCCGGACAATTTTATTAAATGGATCAAAGGTTGTATTAGTGA
>NW_021462408.1:0-272 GCF_001605985.2 Dendrobium catenatum
TCAAGGGGAAGTTGTGCAATCTCTAGGGAAAAATCTATTTTCTAAGCCTAAATTTTTAAACTGCTTTATTATCATTTTATGCATTCGAGTCAATTAGCATGCATTGCATTAGATACAAATTAAAAAGAGTCTAAAATATTAATTACATTTCTAGACATTTTTCACCCTACATAAGTTAAGGTGGTGGATTAGGAACTGTCTTAGATGTCGGCCCCTAATTCATTAAAACTTAAATAACGTCCCTACCTATCTTTCATAAGAGACTGGATACA
>NW_021462409.1:0-338 GCF_001605985.2 Dendrobium catenatum
TTAAAGTACTGCCTACATAGCAAAAATTTCATTAATTGTAATCCTTATGATAATTAGATAACAAAATAACTGCTCAGCGCTTGGCCTTCTAAGCCTGTAAGATGAAAATCCTAATTCAAAAATCAAATATAGCTGAATTTATCAAAATTTAATTGAAAACCTAGAAAAGGCAACAGTAGAATTAAAAGACTAAATTCCTTATGTTAAAAACTTCTTTTAAGAAAGGTTCAAAACTTATTTTTATTGTAATATGTCATGATTAATTTGTTTCCATAATTCCATGCTGTGATAAACTTTAAGGCTTCATTTGGAACGGATTTCTTACTGCTTTTTAAAGC
>NW_021462410.1:0-212 GCF_001605985.2 Dendrobium catenatum
TTCAACTTAATTTTCAAAAGGGGACTTAAATTTTTAGAGTACCAATTCACCCCCCCTCTTGGTAGCATTGGGACATTCACTTAGGTTTAACAACCTAATTACAAGACTCAACATATACATATCAGAAATTGTTTCAGAATGTTTCATACGAAAAAGTTCATTTTCATGCAAGAGGATATTCAAACGAGATTGTTTTACTTCATTGATTCCTT
>NW_021462411.1:0-305 GCF_001605985.2 Dendrobium catenatum
TTGTCTGGACGAACACATGTCGGTTCGATGTAGGGGATGATTTCAACTGTCATCAAAATGATATAAGTTCTGATCATCCCGTGACGAACACGTATTCGTCTGTACAATCAAATTGGTTAAAAGTTTGTATGAAAGGATGCATCGTAAGTTGTGTTGATTATGAAAAGCCGTTTCATTTTGATGCATTGAATCGTCTGTATGAAAATTTTTTGTATGGGATGAATTTCTTTTTCGTCCAGTACGAACATGCCATTTTTCAATAAATTGGCAGGCTTTTAAACTTAACTGTCACACTCTAAACATCA
>NW_021462412.1:0-413 GCF_001605985.2 Dendrobium catenatum
AGACAATACCGAAGACCCAATACATATACATAATTTCCTATTTAACAGTGAACCACCTACCATTATCGAGGATCCTATTATTTCTCAAAGAGTTTTTAATAACTTTAATTCTTTTTTAGCTAATGGTTTTGAAAATATGGATGAGCAAATGTTTGTTATTACTACTAATCAAAATATTTTTTATCACCTCCATTCGGTCCCTGTATTATTAATAAAAAAATTCTTGATAAGGACTTTATGATGATTAATAGTAATTATGCTAATACTTTGTCCACTCCATTTTTTGTGAATGATCAAGATGATCAGTAGCTCATTTTGGAGGAGGGAGAATTATATAATACTTCCATTGATATGAGTAGTAAGGAAAATATGGAATAAGGTTATAACTTCTAGGATGGAGAATTAGCTCAGGA
>NW_021462413.1:0-330 GCF_001605985.2 Dendrobium catenatum
AATTTGCCCATCAGATAAGATCAGGTTGAATAGACTGAAAGTTCAGATAATCATATGATAGGGCTAGGAATTTTTGCATCATAGTGGAGCTGGTTGAATTGTCTTGTGATGGGGTCAAAATACATCCAATATAGAAGATTTAATGATCATGTGATGGGGATAAAAATTTTCCCATCATAGAGGATTGATTTGAATGTTATTTGTTGCAACTCAAGCTTAAGAGTTTATGTTTTTGAGGATAACAAATATTGTTGCTCACATTTTATTGTCTACCTGTATTTGTAATATATTTTTCTTTATATGCGTACTAACATTTCAGGAATATCATGT
>NW_021462414.1:0-290 GCF_001605985.2 Dendrobium catenatum
TATGGCTTACAGTTTATTTAGCTCCACTAACATCATAACACTACAGGAAAACAACACATTTCTGACAGAATTTTCGACGAAAAAAAATTCGTCACAAATTTTGGCGGCTTTTCCGACGGATTACTGATGAAATATTTCCGGTGGATTTTTCGACGTTTCTCCCGTGAATTTTTTGACACATTTTCCGGGGAATTTATTTTCATCGGAATTTCTGACCAAAATTATTTTTTCTAAAAAATAACTATAATTAATTTTTATAATAATTAATTTACTAAATTAAGTTAAATAAT
>NW_021462415.1:0-249 GCF_001605985.2 Dendrobium catenatum
CATGTTCAAATATTCTACTGTTCTTTGGATTATTGATATTGTTGACTCATTAACTCACAAGTTTTTAAAATCAATCACATGGAATACTACATCATCTTCATGCCTTGGTAAAAAAAAAGGGATGTCTTGTGGTTTTCTTTTGTTCTTGATTCCCTCCTTTTTGAGATGTCAAAAAGGGGAGTAGTTTTAGGAGGTTTCTTGCACTTTTGATTCTGTGTGTTACACTGCTATTTTTTAAATATTTGTCGT
>NW_021462416.1:0-229 GCF_001605985.2 Dendrobium catenatum
CTCAAAATTGGGGAAAAGTGCCCTTAGACCTTTAAAACAGGGGAGACAAAATTTGGACATGTCAAAGGCATGCCCAAATTCAGTCTCCCAAAGTTCCATGCCCTGGAGACTTAACTACAAACAGTAATTGCATAAATTGAAATAATACCATTAATGAAATTAAGCTTAACATACATGCAATTAGGGCCTGGGACCATAGGGCTTTTCAAGATCTCCCTGAGACCTTTCC
>NW_021462417.1:0-313 GCF_001605985.2 Dendrobium catenatum
ATTTATTTTTTTACAAAAATTAAAAAAATATTTCTTTTTTTTTCTACTTGTAATTAAATGTTTTTTAAAATATAGGGAATCAGATTAGTTTTGTTACTCTAATAATTTTAAAGAAATTTGCTGATACTATTAAAAATTTTAAAAGGCGTCAAGTCATACCCCCCTCCCAAGTGCCTCAAACACTTTTAGATCTTACTCCACTTAAGCTTTACATTTCCATTAAAAATTACGTCATGCAATAGGAGTAAATAAACAACTTAGTATGCTACATGAAATCTACTAATGTATTCAATTTACATAAGTAAAATAATTT
>NW_021462418.1:0-231 GCF_001605985.2 Dendrobium catenatum
TTAAGAGATTTAATATATAACATTTATATTAATTGATTAAGTTTAACATTAATTTAATATTAAATAATTAACAAAAAATTTTGAACCGGTTTGCCGATTCCCAGTTGAACATGCCGAGTTCAAAAGTCAGTTTATAATGATTTTTTTATAAAAATAGCATAACCATATAAATCTGTTTATAAATTATAATAGTATGTTTTTATAAAATAAGCATAGTAGAAACTGTGAAAT
>NW_021462419.1:0-1339 GCF_001605985.2 Dendrobium catenatum
AGCCCTAGCCGCCTAAGCTGCTCCTCTTCGAGGCGATTCCGAGGCGATTTCTCCGCCGCCTCTGCTGCTCCTCTTCGAGACGTTTCTGAGGCGTTTTCTCCGGTGCGAGGTGTGCGATCTTTGTTGTGGTTCCTTCCAGTGTTTGGCCTGTTCTCCTTTGTGGGTTCTCTGGTAATCTCGTTCCTCGTTCTCGTTGGCGTTTTCCGTTCTTGTTTCGTCTTTTCTTCCCCTGTTCTTGCTGTCTTCGACTTTTTGTTTTGTTTTATCTTCTTTTGTGAGGGTGGGGGACGATGTCGGCTCCGACGTCGTCTTCCCCGGCCGATGCGCCTGCTTTAACTGGTAAAACTAGGTCTTTTAAAGATGTAGTTTCCGGTGGCTCCTCTTCGTCTTTACCGAAAGTTAAATTTGTGCATTCGACTTTTAAAGGCTGCCCGGCTCTGTTATTTGAGGATGTCGTTGTGAATCAGCTTGCAGCTCCTTTTTCTTTCACCCTTGTCGGGAAGTTTATGCTCCGGAGGCCTAATCTGGATGTTATTAGAAAATTTTTCTTTAGTCTGAAATTGTCTGGTTCGTTTACTGTCGGCTTGCTTGATCCTAAACATGTCGTTGTTCAGTTGTCTAACGATCTCGACTATAGCCGAATTTTTTCTCGTCGCTCATATTATATTCAGGGATGCCAAATGAGGCTCCTCAAGTGGTCTATGGATTTTGATGTCAGGGAAGAATCTCCCATAGCTCCTGTGTGGTTAGCTTTCCCTAATCTGCGATTACATTTTTTTAATTCCCATATCTTGTTTGGTCTTGCTTCTGTGTTTGGTCGGCCATTGCAGACTGATCAAGCCACTGCCTCTCTCTCGAGGCCGTCCGTGGCTAGAATTTTAGTTGAATTGGATGTTACTAAAAAACATCCGAAAGAAATTTGGTTAGGATCGGAGAACAATGGCTATTTTCAAAAGGTTGAAATTGAAAATTTACCCATTTTTTGCTCACATTGTAGAATGCATGGTCATGGGATAAATGAATGCTTTAGATTACACCCTAATTTACGCAAGGAGAAAGTTGTTCCTAATGTTAAGGCCGGTAAGGAAAATGAGGTGACTAATGTGCATCAGGTCAATGAGGGTCCTATTCTTGTTCATGGTGATGAAAGTGGTAATACTAAGGGGGATACTTCTGCGGATCCGATTAATACTAAACCTGTTATTAATAATCAGGAGCCGGTGCATTCTAATATTGAAGGTATAAATGAACAGGCTTCCTTGGGTCCTGTTAATGTTGCGGATGACAGTGCGTTAGATCATCATAAATGGGATAATGCTGATATAGTGAAAAGTTCTGA
>NW_021462420.1:0-374 GCF_001605985.2 Dendrobium catenatum
CCGAAAAGGTTCCAGCGTAGTTTGCGCCGAAAAATCCGCCGTAGATTTTCCGTCACAACAATGCGCTGTTACCTGCGCCGCGCTAACCGGCGCGGAATTTTTTGCCGAAAAATCCGACGGTAATCGCGTGTTTTCCCATAGTATACCCCTTGAAAATCAGGATTTTGTGCATTACCACAGATAGAAGAATTGAAAATGCTTCTATTATGGGTTTTCCTCATATGAACCTTGGAGTACAGAAATTTGAGGTCCTCTTCACCGTTCTTTAGCCACTTAACTTTTGATCTTTGAATAATCCACTTAACCCTTAAGGAGTTGTATAGAGCTAACTCAAGATTGACCTTTTTAAATTTTTCACAAAGGTCCAGATTTTG
>NW_021462421.1:0-290 GCF_001605985.2 Dendrobium catenatum
ACACCGCATCGTTCATTCCCGACACCACTGTGTTCCAGGCCCTTAGTGCCTTGGTGCCCAAATGTACAGTGCTATTGTGCAACAATTCAAACATAAATTATATTTTAAATATATTTTATTTTTTTAGGTTATTACACTACGCTTGAGGCTATAATGCTTAGGATTTATAATTAAAAAAATACATAAAAATGCTGTTAGTGACCTAGCCGCATGGACGCATATTGAATTCAGAATTACTGTAGAATAGAGGCTTCAATGCTGCGATTGCAATTTTTGACGCGGTTCGGCTC
>NW_021462422.1:0-320 GCF_001605985.2 Dendrobium catenatum
GCCGAACCAATTTCTGGATATCACGCGATGAATAAGACCATTCCACCAGAAAAGTGGCATTCTTGAATGGAATTAGCCCTGATAGACGTCCTCCTCGATGCACATTGCTTTAATTTCGTATTTATATTTTTTTTCGCTTGGCAGTTTCACCTCCCTATTCACCACTCACGAGTTTTTCTCAGGAAAAAAAAATAATATAAAAATATATCAGAATCTACTTCAAAACTTTTTAAATTTATTTTACTAGTTTTATTGCACGTGCATTAAATGCACGTGAAAAATAAATTAAAAATAAAAATTTATATTTAAATTATTTAAAT
>NW_021462423.1:0-217 GCF_001605985.2 Dendrobium catenatum
TATGTATACAAGGTTCACTCAAATTGTTACTTTTTTGCATGACTTAGGAAGAGAACTTTCAAATTATGAAAAAGTAAATAAGATTTTGAGATGCTTGTCTTTCTCTTTTGATGCTAAAATCACTGCAATCACTGAATCTAAGGATTTAAACACTTAGGGGCTGTTTGGTTGCCTGAAAAAGAAATGCAGTGTAAAGTAAATACAATGTAAAGTAAAT
>NW_021462424.1:0-283 GCF_001605985.2 Dendrobium catenatum
GCTTCTACACATTCATTCAAATTTCTTCTTTTTTTTTAGTGAGATTAGACACCTCCTCTTTGTTTGAGAGTTATCTTCATCACTTCGAAGATTTCCTTTAATGTTCCAAATAGGCTTTTCAGTGTCTATCCATTCTTGAAACTGCATCTTTGATTTGTTGAAGCTTCTTTGTTGCTTTATTAAACTACCCATCAAATTTAGCTCAGCCTTTGAATCGGACCCTGAGCCTACATGGGTGATGGGCCATCTTGGAACAAATGGTGGAGATGGGGCTTTGGTACCC
>NW_021462425.1:0-245 GCF_001605985.2 Dendrobium catenatum
CCACGAGCTCCTTGGACTCGTCGTACCTAAATACCTATATTAAAAAGAAAACTCTTCCCCCAAAGGGGAGGTTTTTCTTTTCACCTTGGGGTATAGAAATGATTTAAATTTGAGCTTCCATATGGAAAAGGACTATCTCCCTCAAAGGTATCCTTTCCTCTATGAAATCCAACTTTAGACTTGTATGCCAACTCAAAGGCACTTTCACAACTCATAACTTTAAACAAATTACATTAATGTAAAAG
>NW_021462426.1:0-848 GCF_001605985.2 Dendrobium catenatum
GTACGATCGTGGATCATCCTGGATGATATTACTTAAAATCCTTGAAATGAACCTGTTTGTATATGTCTACGAAATGTTTTTGTACAAGCTGATCGTCCCGTACGAGCCAAGTTCGTCCGGTATGAACGGTTATCACAAGGTCGGTTCCAAAAACTGCAGAAAAACCGTTCTAAGTCGGTTAATCATGTGGACGAAAATTTGATTCGTCAAGACGAAAATCTTACGGAGACCAGATCGTCCTGGACGATATTTAATTTCGTCTGGATGAATTTTTTATAGTGAACAAATCGTCCTGTACGATAAATTAATTTTGTCTGGACGAAATTCTTACAGTGAGCAAATCGTCCTGTATGATAATTTAATTTCATCTGAACAAAATTCTTACAGTGAGCAAATCGTCCTGTACGATAATTTAATTTCGTCCCAGATGAAAATTTTTCAAGCCAGTTCCTATTCATTCCATGTGATCTTAATAGGAGATAACTGTCTGATCGTCTCATACAAACTGATATCGTCCCGTACGATCAGTATAAATTTTTATATGATCTCCTTATTTGTGTGTGTGTATGTTTTTATTCACTCAATTACAATCACCCCCTTTCAAATAAAATGATAATTTTAAGCTTCAAAAACTAAAGTTATTTCTTGTTAAATTTGATTTAAAGACTTCGTATTTTAGAGTTTGTTTCACCTGAAATGTTAGTACACACAAAAGTAGATTCAAATCTTCTAAAATTGTTAGGACATAACTACACATTAGAATAATAATGTTTGGAATCATCAAAATTATACAAATTGCAAAAATGTAAAATATGCAAATAGCAACTATCTTAACAATCTCCCCCTTT
>NW_021462427.1:0-331 GCF_001605985.2 Dendrobium catenatum
GAAACCATTTCCGGACCCTGATTTTGGCTGTTTTGATAGATCACTATTTAGATTCGATTATTCGGGTACTTTTGATATTAAATATTGATTATAACATTATTTTCAAGATACAAACTATTTTCAAATCGTGTTGAAGTCTCGATTGGGTGGTCAGTGGGTCTCCCTATACTTATGTATCATAAATTGAATTATTTTCAATTATTTTATTTTCCAAAAATATATTTATATCTATAAGTATCTTTAAATTATTTTTAAAACTACTTATACCTAAATCCTAATTTTGGGAGACCCGCCACTTCGTGAAATTTTAGACATGGATTCTAGATATGAA
>NW_021462428.1:0-243 GCF_001605985.2 Dendrobium catenatum
GCTAATATACTAATTTAAGTTCTGAAGTTTCCTCCAAATGTTTCTTGTGTATGTAGGAGTAAAATTGTGTCATGATATTCTTATAAAAATGAGCATAAAAATTATTAAATTTATATTGAAATTTTTATTGTATATGAGAAGTTTAACAAATTGGTGTAAAACTAATTGATTCTTCAAAGACTTGTTTAGCAAATGGAAATCCCTTCAACTCTGCAAAATCAATTAGCTTTCTGAATGAAGAGA
>NW_021462429.1:0-600 GCF_001605985.2 Dendrobium catenatum
CCATTTTCCTGGAGTTAGATGTTTCTCATGTGGCATGTTAGGACACATCTTACATACTTGCACCATTCACCGTAGTACACATTGGGTGTGGAGACCTAAGATGAATGATTCACAACATACCATATCTGCATTGCACTTTACTTTTCCTAAGAAGGGGCCCAAACCTATTTGGGTTCCTAAATCTGACTGTTGTTGAGCTTTGCAGGAGTGCTCTCACCAAAGACCTCGTGGGAGCATAGGATAACTGAAATAAGGAGGCTGGCAGCTCAAATTTTCTTAAACTCGCTGCCTTATAACTTGCTTGAAATTTTTTAGTTTTTGTGTTTTTGTTTTGTGCTAGTTTTGTGCTTGCTTTGTGTTATTCTAGTTTGCTTTATTTTCATTTTTTTATTTTTTTTGTTTGGTGTTACATATGGTGAATCTTTTCAAGCTTTTAGATTTTGGAGTTTTGGAGATAGTGTTTAGCTTTTCTAAATTGGTTAAAGGGAGAAATATTGTGATGTTTTCCCTCCTTCTGACCTTGTTTAGTGGTATGATTTTCTTCTCTAAACAAAAGTCTAAATTCAGTTTAACCAATGGTTTTTTAATTAAGATCCTTTT
>NW_021462430.1:0-217 GCF_001605985.2 Dendrobium catenatum
ATGCTTTCATTATTTTCTTCACTTCATATGTACTTTTTGGCAACAACGCCCCTTTAGGAAAGGCATCGACCAGTAACTCAAGTAGCATATCAAATGATCTTGTCGTCCAAGAATGTAAGCACTTCAAACTATATAAGTTCAATATAAAAGAAAGTTTTGAGACGCTTTTACATCTAGGGTATGTTGACCTCGATTTCGGATCGAGTGTGCTCGAGCG
>NW_021462431.1:0-290 GCF_001605985.2 Dendrobium catenatum
TTCTGTCCATCGCCGAACTTCTGCCTGTCGCCAGACTTCCACACATCTCCAAACTTCCGTTTGACTTCTACCCGATGCCGGACTTTAGTCCGTCATTGAACTTCTTCCTGACACTAGACTTCCGCCCATTGCCGGACTTCTGACCTCCACCACCAATAAACTATAGTTCTTTCAACCTCCTTCATCAGACAATTGTCTTTTCTGACCACTGTTGTCCGTCGACTACGGTCCCTCTGACCACCGTCATCAGATTATGGTCTTTCTAACCTCCATCATTTGCCGACTATGAT
>NW_021462432.1:0-235 GCF_001605985.2 Dendrobium catenatum
GGGTCTCCTCCTGGCCTTACCCCGTAACGAGGGTAGAGCCTAGGAAAGAAGAAAAAGCAGCAGCAGTGCACAAGTCAAGAATCACCAAAATGGTGAACAGGTAGTAGGGTCTTCTCCTGGCCTTACCCTTTAACAAGGGTAGAGCCAAGGATGGAACCAACGGTAACGATCACCTAAAAAGGTGAAACGAGGTAAGGGGATTCTCCTATAGCCTTGCCCTATAGCGAGGGCAGAG
>NW_021462433.1:0-367 GCF_001605985.2 Dendrobium catenatum
GAATCCATTCTTGTTGGATTTTTCTATTAGCGGATCTTTGGAAATATAATCCAAATGTCACGCCTGTAAACTTTTCTTCATAAGGCCTTGGCCTCCATATTTGTTTTCCTTTCCGCTGGGCCCTGGGCCCTTTCGGTGGCGGATTCTTGGATATGCGATCCAAGTGTCATGCCCCGATGTGCTTCCTACGGAGCATGTCGTCGGTAACCTCTTCTTTCAGCCATCACATTAGATGATAACCTCTCCCTTGGAGGGGTTCTTTGGGCCTCAACAATCAATGTCCTCTGGAACTTCTTTTTCATTAGACCCTTCTCTTTAACCGTCTTCAATACTCGATGTACTCGGACAGATAGACGTTCAGGCTCCC
>NW_021462434.1:0-283 GCF_001605985.2 Dendrobium catenatum
ACTCAAACCAAACCAAAATTCACCACAAAGAAATTTAAAGTGCGAAAATTAAATGCAGAAAAAGCAATAGTAAAGAACACATAAATTGATAGTGGTTCGATGAACTTGACCAATGTCCACTCCTTAGAAGCGCCCTCCGGGTATTCCACTAAACTCAGTGACTCTTTTTTTTCTCCCATAGTGAGGCAGAGAAGCCTTTACAAAATCTCCTTTCCATCGACACCGATGAGGCAGAGAACTTAACTCCTTTTGCTTCCTCGTGAAGTAGGCAGATGACCTTGAT
>NW_021462435.1:0-279 GCF_001605985.2 Dendrobium catenatum
TTGTGAGTATTTAAAATTGAGAAGAATTTTAAATATAATTTATTTTGATTTCAATGGATTATGAACCATTAAATAAAAATCGTGATCAGAGCTCACTCAAGGCAATGATCGATAAGATCAGCATCATGTAAGGTCATGATAATAGTTCGCTAGTAGCAGTTATTATCATTGTATTTCAAAATTGTCCTATTTGGACAATTCTAAATACACAAATAATAATAATAATAATAATAATAAGTTTTAAATTTCTCATTAACAAAAAACTTGAATTTGCTTAAT
>NW_021462436.1:0-302 GCF_001605985.2 Dendrobium catenatum
GGAAACCACCCAATGCTACCTGTCAATGGGCATTTCGTTAAGAAATACTATGCTTGATGCAGCTCTTTTGACCAATCAATAAAATTCACTTTCTTGATTCGTGATTCTGCTTTGAGTCTTTTAAATTTCTTCACTTTTTAATTTTCTCTTCTCTTTTCCTTAAGGTTAGGTCATTCCTTCCCTTAGGATTAGATTCGCTAGTGATGGAGTACGCCCTTCGCGGCACCATCCTAGTTTGCCAGTTTTGGTCCTTTGTGTGGAGAAGGTTTCCTCCCCACATGACCATTCGCTAGTGATGGAGT
>NW_021462437.1:0-217 GCF_001605985.2 Dendrobium catenatum
CTCATTTTCAAATTGTGTTATTTTTAAGGGGATTGACAAACATAACATATAAACTTATTCTACTTATGTATTTAATAGAAAAAATTTACTATTTCTTCACATAATATTTAAGGTTTTGAATTATAATAAAATTACCATTTAACCATTAATTAACCTTATCAAATCGTCTAATTCGTGCGTCACCAGTTTCATCAATGCCTTCATCAATGAGATCTAG
>NW_021462438.1:0-280 GCF_001605985.2 Dendrobium catenatum
TCAACTCCTCAATATCCTCTAAGCCTATCATACTACGTCCAAAACTCTAATAGGGGAAACACCATTTAACCTTTGTTTCAATATAAAGGCAATCATCTCAATCAATATTAGAGTTCAGACTTTTAATTTTAATAATAGTGATAAGAAACTCTGAAATAACTAAGATCTTCTTCATAAAATAAGAGACATGACCTTACTTAAGATTATTTCTTACAACTAAAGAATATCTCACTACTACAATAAAAGGGTTAAACTTCGATGCATCTCCATTGGATACTTA
>NW_021462439.1:0-277 GCF_001605985.2 Dendrobium catenatum
TAGATGCGCCAAATCTTCGTACCGATGTCCGCATCACACTCATCCACCTGTGCATCCTCATCTCTATAACACTTAACTTAATATTACGCTTCTATTTTAATGACTAACATTCTGCGCCATAAAACATTACAGGTTTAACCACCGTCTTATAGAATTTTCCCTTAAGTTTGAGTGGTACTTTTCTATCACACAGCAAGCCCGATGCATTTCTCCACTTCATCCATCCAACTTGAATTCTATAAAAAATATCCCCATCTTTTTCACCATCACTCTAAAC
>NW_021462440.1:0-293 GCF_001605985.2 Dendrobium catenatum
ATCTAAAGGAAGCATCATTATAGTAAACTGGCTCTTCTTATTCTTCATCAGGATGCACTAAGTTGTATTTCTTTTCCAAGATATAAGTAACTAAGTGCCCATAAGAGATGTTCCTTTTTCTCTTCTGATCTGCCTGTCCTATTTTTGAAAGCCCATAGATATAATCTATGATAAGTTGGGCTTCGTCAATAGGATGACATTCTATAATAAAAAAGGTTAGAATAGAACGGAGTGGGGTAATATTAATCCTATCACTAGCTTTAGGAATGATTGAAGATTGAAGGATATGCTGG
>NW_021462441.1:0-219 GCF_001605985.2 Dendrobium catenatum
CTTCAACATAATTTACCTTTCCAGTTTTTTTCATTACTAACTTGCTATGAAACTTTTGCTTTCACTGTGCATTATAGCAATGTATCTGGTGAGGGACAAGGCATGAAAGTAGATGGGTCTACTACTATATCGTAGGAAGTTCTAGCTTCTCAACCTATAGCTGACACTAAGGTGATAAAACTTCCATGTCATCCTGGTTTTGCAAAATTTTGCCAAACT
>NW_021462442.1:0-229 GCF_001605985.2 Dendrobium catenatum
CATAAAATATAAAAAACCCATTTTTAAATAGTTATAAAAAAATATGAACTATTTGTGGAAAATTTATTCAATGCCGATACCGGACGGCATCTAGAGGCCAACCAAAACGCATCACATCAATTTTTTTGTTGTGTGTCGATATAGTGTACCGCTATGTATTGGATGATGTGATGCGTTCTGATTGGCCTTTGGCTGTCCCCACATAATTATCTCCTATTTTTGAGGCAGT
>NW_021462443.1:0-293 GCF_001605985.2 Dendrobium catenatum
ATTTTAAAAGCTATCTTCATCAGAATTTTCATTAAAATATTTTTACATATTTTGTTTTAAAAAAAAATTCTTAGTGATCATAACTGATCAAAAGCAAAGTTGAAAGTATGTATTGATATTATTAAATGTTGATCTCCTGATAATAAAGATGCAAACATGGATTGATCTTAAGGAAATTGCATTCAACAAATTCAAGATCTTTGTTTTGAATATCTTATTGATGGTTGAGATTGATTTAATTAAGGCTTCATTTGCTACGGCTGTCTTACATCTTTTTGAAGCAGCTTTATAGT
>NW_021462444.1:0-321 GCF_001605985.2 Dendrobium catenatum
TTTAGAATTTTCTGCTTTCTATTTAATATAAAATTTGTAATATTGGTGAGAGTTGTGAAAACAACTCTGAGTGTGGATATTCTTATCCAATTCGGATTTCAAAAGAAGAAGGCATCCCTAAAGGGGAAAGTCTTCTTCCATTTGGAAGACTGAGTTGGATGGCTTTAGATATCCAAAGAGAAAAGGCAATATACCCCTGCTGGGGAGAATTATCTCTTCGTTTGGATATTTAAGCCACGACGGATCCAAGGAGTCCAAGGAGGAGTTTTCCAAGGAGTCCAAGGAGGAGAGATCCAAGAAGTCCAAGGAGGTGTGATCCAA
>NW_021462445.1:0-355 GCF_001605985.2 Dendrobium catenatum
GAACCCCCGCGAGCGGTGCTCCTTCGGAGGTCCACAGCGAGTTGGGTGTGCAAGAGGTTAGACGAGAGTTTGGTTTGCGAACGGCGGACGAGAGCTAGGTGTGCAGACGCAGATGGGGTGTGGCTAGCCAAGGAGAGCGAAATTCTCCACTAAACCTAAGTACGCTCCTACTGTTTAGATATGCATGAAATTTATAGGTTCAACATAGGTATTTAACTGGAAGTCTACTGTATGATTATGCTCCATATACAATAATCTGGAAAGATCTCAGATTGAAGCTATACAAACATTTCATTTCCTCTCTCATCCCTCATGCAATAGAGAAATTATTGGGTGCGGAGTGCGGACGTAGCTC
>NW_021462446.1:0-257 GCF_001605985.2 Dendrobium catenatum
TATACAACGCCAAGCACTCGGGTACACGGCCTAGGCGTTCAGGTGCACAATGTTGGGGCGTCGTAAATTTTTTTTTTCACCAACCCAAACAGGGGGATGACCCCTGCCTCACCCTAGCTAGTACGAGAAATTGACTTGAGATCCGAAGTAACAGTACAATATTATTTGATCAATACAATCAGATTACACACATAACTAATATGATGAATGGGTTTCTAGCTGAAATCACAATATTAATAGCTCGGATGAAATTATAG
>NW_021462447.1:0-271 GCF_001605985.2 Dendrobium catenatum
ATTCACGGTAGATCCAGGTCCCCCGCTCGGTTGCACATAACTTTTCTTCAAATCCGGATTAAGTTTAAAACATTCAGCGACGGCATGACCATGAATTTTACAGTGATTACAAAAGTCAGGAACTTTCTCAAATTCAACTTTTTGCATATATCCATAAGCTTTAGAACCCACCCAAACTTCATTATGATGTTTCTTCGAAATATCCACCTCAACAAGAACTCTAGCTACATAGGGACGTGTTCTAGATGTCGTAGCCTGGTCAGTTTGGAGA
>NW_021462448.1:0-317 GCF_001605985.2 Dendrobium catenatum
CAAACAATTCATCATAGGTTGGTTTACATACCTCTTTCCTCATCACTTTGCTCACGATGATCTTCCCCCATTAAGCACAGGTTCGTAGTCTCTTCCTCTGGTTCAGTCTCAAAGGAATAAGTACCAGATTCTGCCCATAACACCTTTTGGACTCTCTCATTATCCTTCCTAAACATAGGTTTCTCCTCGCCCTTTTCCTTTTCCTTGCTCGAGTGATCTTGGAGTGTAAGGCAATCAGCTTTCACATGTCCAGGCTTTCTACATTCATAACAAACAACGACAGAAGATCCTTTAGAATGTTTATGATCCCTACCTTT
>NW_021462449.1:0-334 GCF_001605985.2 Dendrobium catenatum
TAAAATACTCTTGAATAGAATGGCTCCTTACATCTCAAAATTGATCTCTTATGAACAAGTAGCTTTTATCAAAGGAAGATCTCTTAATGATCATGTGTTAATTGCCCAAGAAGTAATGCATAAACTAAGGAACTCCAAATCTTCTAAAGGTTTTGTGGCCTTCAAAATTGATATGGAACAAGCCTATGATTCCATGGGTTGGTTAACCTTGGAAAAGGCTTTATGTTATTTCGGTTTTCCAGATTTTTTCTCCAAGCTGATTTTAAATTGTATTCAAAGTTCCAATTTCTCAATTTCTATAAATGGTAGCTTATCTAATTGGATTGAAGGTCAA
>NW_021462450.1:0-200 GCF_001605985.2 Dendrobium catenatum
TTACAGCCAATTTAATGGGATAAGATATTGCAAGCTACATGACTTGTTAAAGCACGATATAAGAATCCTATGCTCTAAATGATATTTTTGGACAGAGGAATCCAATGTCCAGAGAAAGAACATATTAATTATTTTATACAAAGGAATCTAACGTCCTTAGCAAGTACACATTAAAAATAAATTTTAATAATTTATTTAAA
>NW_021462451.1:0-1166 GCF_001605985.2 Dendrobium catenatum
CATTTGTAGACTGTCCATGTTCCATTTTGTAGAAGAAACCCTGGCCTGAAATGCCTCCGATCGAGAGCTTCAAGCCTAGGACGGATTTGGCCCTTTGCTCGCCGGAAAGCTCGCCGGCGGCAGCTTTGACCGGCTGATTTCTAGTTGGGAGATAATTAGGGACCTCTGGAGAGCTCAAATGAAATGAGCCTTGGAGTTAGAATGGCTGGTATAGAGAGAGAGTGGAGATGTTAGAATAATCGTTCAAAATAGTGTATTGCCCTATTCAAACATCCCCAAGCCAAATGGATGGCTGGGATTGACTGGCTGGACTCCCAGATGAATTCCAAGTGGCCTGGGAGTGGTTGGAAGGTTGGAGAATCAAGGACACAAGGACTAGTGAGGTGGAAGGGCCTCCTATGTCCTTTTGAGTACACGGAAGGGTTTGATGCCGTTGGATCTTAGATCAAGGGCTGAGAAATACTCTCAGAAGATTCCAGAAGAGGCTCAATCAGCAGGGATTAAATGGGATTTGTATTTAATAAGTTTGATTAAGGGTTTTAATCATTTGGAAGTTCATTTGACCGTTTGTAGACTGGTTTGGCCAGTCAACACGTCCAATTAGCTAACATGGCATGCCAAGAAACTAAGTGAGCTGATTGAATGATTTGATAAGGGATGGGTTAACTCTAACAGGTTATTTGACCATTTTAATCCATTCAATTGCTTATTTTGACTGGTTTGATCAGTCAACATGGTCAACAGTGCTGAGGTGGAAGCCAAAGACAATTCAAGAGTTGATTAAAATAACTTGAAGAGGGTTTGACATTTAAGAATTAAGGCTTTAATATTTTGGAAATGATTTAAGGTAGTTTGAACAGAGATTAATGGGTTGACATCGTCAAAATGACTTGGATTTGAATAGCCAAGGTTTAAGTCATGATTGATCCATGAGTAGGAGTTGATTTTGGAGTTTGAAAGGATTTAGATTTGATCTGGAGCTTGATTATATATGAAAGGGCTCAAGGGCTAATTTCATCAAATTGAGTTGACTTGGTCAACTAGGTTGACTTGAGGCCAAGATTTGTTTTGACAGGTTTGATTTGATATGTCGAGTTTGATGGAGGTAATATCAAGGGTTACAATGGTAAAAATGACCATTTAGGTTCTTAAAGGGTCTTTTAGGT
>NW_021462452.1:0-281 GCF_001605985.2 Dendrobium catenatum
TCACGGTCAAAAAGCTTACTTTCGCTGGCCACGAATGTGGTGATCGTCGGCGACGTCCGGTGATCGTCAACACAAGTCAGTGACGTCGATCTATGGCGAGCGACGGAGAGCGATGAGGGAGAGAAAGAAGTTGTGAGATAAACGAACGAAAGAAATGAGCAGTGGTCGCGGTCGGTTCGGAAATAGGGTTTCCGCCGGTGGATTTTCTGGCATCCTAGACGCCGGAAACATGTCCGGTGCATTATACACCGGTGTTAAGTCGTTGAGTTTAAATACGCCGG
>NW_021462453.1:0-570 GCF_001605985.2 Dendrobium catenatum
AAAAATAAAAATAGAAAAACACAAAACAAACAAAAATAAAAATACAACAAATAAAAAACATGTACACAAAAGAACATAAACAAAGGGTTTAAACATCATTTTGCTCATGGTCTGATGATTCAGAAGCTAGATCTACCCATGAGATTTTTTATTTTTCATTATTATCCCTTTTTACAATTTGCTTAGGTTTACCTTTTTCTTTAGTAGGAAGAGTTCTCAAATTAGGGCACTAACTTTTTAGATGTCTAGATTTCCTACATCCAAAGCAAATAATATTTGAAGAAATCTGAACATTTTTACCATATTTATCTTTATTCCACTTTGTTGATGCTTATGCTTGTGCTTTAGTGGACTTTTCAATTTGCTTGTTAAGTCATCGCTTGCCTCACAACTAAGTAACTTTTCTCCATGTCTTCAGCTTTTAGCATTATTGTTTCACCTGCATCCAAAAATCTTTGACCCAAACATTGCTCGTAGGTAATGAATGAGCTAATCAAATTATCAATAGAATATTTATTCAAATTTTTTGATTTGCAAATAGCAACAACTTTGGCATCAAACTTGTCAAGT
>NW_021462454.1:0-588 GCF_001605985.2 Dendrobium catenatum
TTAATTTCGATCGTAACTCCTAGTAGTTTCACATCAGTATCACCCGTCAACCGCAAGAAGCGACTGGGCTCATGATTTTTCTTTGTTTTTGTTTCTTCTTATTTTTTCGAATCGCCACCTCTATCTTCTCTCCAATCCGCCGGCTTCATCCCCTCCTCCACACAAACCCGCCGACCTCTTCCCCTACTCCACCCAAAATCCTAACCGATCCCCTCCACATTAAACTGTCGGCTCCCACCAAGCATAGCCGCCGGCCTTGCCACCTAATCTTCCCCTTCCCCACACCCTAATTTTACTACTTTCCTAAAACAGTGTTACTTATTTGGGAAGATTTTGAATTCAAAGTCAAATTATTTTGAATTTCAAATTCTTTCCCTAAATAACTCACTCCATCTTAGGAAACCACTTCAATCTATTCCAATCTAAAATAAATTCAGATTTAATTCAATTCCCTACATTCAAGCAACCTAGACACCCTCCCTCTCTCCCCAATTCAAATCTTCCCCATTAATTCCTAGGCTCATTAATGATCCTCAAATCAATCAATCAATTCCCAATTAATTCCTTCCCTTAAGGCTGAGATTATTT
>NW_021462455.1:0-253 GCF_001605985.2 Dendrobium catenatum
TTTTGGATCACTGGGGTACTAACCAGCTTTCTAAGCTGACTTAATCTTTTTGGCATCTCCCTCCACCCGGATGGATTAAAGTTAACATTGATGTAACTTTACTTTGTTCTAATGATGCTGGGTCGGTGGTATCTTTAGAGACCATAGAAAAAGATTTCTGTTGGCTTTTGGGTATAAGTGTTTGCATTGGGATAGTGGTTATTTGGAATTGTTGGCTTTTCATTATTTGAAGAAGATAATCAAGGATTGGATG
>NW_021462456.1:0-322 GCF_001605985.2 Dendrobium catenatum
GGACCCGAACCCGACCCGATTCGGATCCGGGTCAACCGACCCGACAAGAATGACCCGAAGTTGACCTAAAATTGCTAATTTTTGGGTCAAAAATCGGGTCGATCTTAGATTTTCGGGTCAATCTTGGGTTTCCGAGTCAAATAGAAGTTTTTGTGTCAATTTCGGGTCTTTTTCGGGTTGCTGGGTCAACCCAACCCGATTTTTAAAACGGGTTGATTTGTTGAACCCGAACCCGACCCGTTTCGGGTCCACGTTGACCCGAACCTGGATTTTTCTTCGGGTCGGGTCAAAAATTGACACCCCTAGTTTTATGGCTCCAAAA
>NW_021462457.1:0-455 GCF_001605985.2 Dendrobium catenatum
AGTGTAGGTGGAGTTCAAAGCGAACATTGGTGGCGATCAAAGCCTAGCTCTCTTGTGCCGGTCCAAAATTTTTTTTGGATTGGTAGCTTGGAGGGCGTTGGCATTTGTTAGTCTTTTTCAAATTTGGAGACAAATATGGCCGACAATCCCATATTTAACAATCAACGAAGATCCTTGGATACAAAATCAAAGAGGACTTCGTTCAAAAATTCGGAGAATACTTCTGGTAATAATATTTTGATTTTCTTTGCGCAAGAGTTTTGATATCTTATCTAAAACTAAATTTCTTTAGGTGGAGAATTGACGGATGCCTCGAGAATTATTCCTTCTGTTCATGATGGTGATAGGAGGAGATCTTATGATGTCGCATCCATTATTACATCAGATAGCTTGGCAGCAATTCGCAAGAAATTTCATTTGCCGAATGAGGTGTTGATTATTGCTCCAAAGAGAAC
>NW_021462458.1:0-200 GCF_001605985.2 Dendrobium catenatum
TATGACGAAATGCCATGTTTGCCTGCTGAGGTAGAAGTTCACAAACTTGGGGTTCGGCATGATGCCATTCCTGTTAAACAAGCTCCTCGACGCATGCGCTTAGAGATTGAGCAACAAGTCGTTTCTGAAGTTAAGAAATTGGCAGAAGCCGGATTCATTCGAGAGGAGCAATATCCCTCCTGGGTGGCCAGCGTCGTGCC
>NW_021462459.1:0-961 GCF_001605985.2 Dendrobium catenatum
AATGATGGAACTAAACAGATCAACTGACCCAACATCTTTGTTTAAAACTTTTATAATATTTTTAGTTTCTAATTTATTTTTTCCCCTCAATAACCTAAGAACTCCAAAAAGACTCATGTCTATATTAAGTAATTTAGATGAGTTCTCATTTATTAATTGGGCCGAGAGTATAAGAAATTTTTTGGTCCATGAGTTCAATAAATTTACCACCGAGTTTGTTAAGAAGCAACTTAGTTACATAAATGATTATGTACCTCTCATATTTGTGAGTGTTAAGATTATTTAAGTCTAATTCTATTTATTAATTCATAAGCTAATATTACTTTACGTGGTATTATGCAGATATGATTTCTGTGAGCATTTCTCACTAAATGCCTATAAATACCTTGATTTAAGATCATTTTTTCTTATATGAAACAATACATAAGTTTTTTAATATGTAGAGAAGGCTAAAAATTTATTTGCTACATTTAAGAAAAGGCAGGTAAGTATGAAAATTATCATGGAGCTCATTTCAATTAATTCCTCTAAGATTGGATGTTTACTAACATTAGTATAATTTATGCACATATTTTTATATCCTCCAGAGTATTATTAAGGAGAAAGTAGAAAATGTGAATGCTTATATAACTGTCATTGAAAATCTTCAAAGATAAACTCACACTCAATCTCCTCACTAAATCCCCTCACCAACACTCAAAGAATTTTTCACCTCATTGCCCCTACAAAGCCGCCCACATTTTACCGATCAAGACCCCCTCTAATTACTAGCATTAACTGATGTAAGAAAAACTAATTTTATTACAATGAATTTAATAAAAATATTGAGTTTAACATAAAGTTATTTTTAATTTAACAAATAATCATTAGTCATTACAATTAAAATTTATTATAATTGTATCTCTGAAGCAATGATATCCATCATCATTCTAGTGTACTGAGATCCCGGCTGCCTGGTTGC
>NW_021462460.1:0-357 GCF_001605985.2 Dendrobium catenatum
TAATTAATTAATTGAATTAATTATTAATTTTTCTTTAAAAAGTAAATTAAGCTTAAATTGAGGGTGATCTGATGGGGATTTTATTTTTTATGGGTTGAGGGTTTAATTAGGGTCAATTGAAGTCCTTATGCATTTTTTTTAGATTTAATATGATTTTTTTGTGAATTAGTTAAGGTTCTAGGACAAATTTAGGAGAGGATTTTGGGGTTCCTAGTTGGTAAAAACAATGGGCACCAAATTGAGAAAAATTTGGGCCATGAGATCACCTAATCTCAAGGTCCAATATCTTTAAATTGGCCCTAAATAGAGCTCTATAAGCTAGCTAACCAAGCTACCCAAGGCAACATATAGGTCACC
>NW_021462461.1:0-211 GCF_001605985.2 Dendrobium catenatum
TTTGCTTCCTCCTGAAGTAGGCAGAGAACCCAACTCCCTTTGCTTCCTCCTGAAACAAGTAGAGAACCTCGAATCCTTTGGCTTCCTCCTGAAGCATATAGAGAACCTCGACTCCTTTTGCTTCCTCCTAAAGTAAGCAGAGAACCTCGACCAATTGTTGAAGCTTACCTCCCTTGAACCCCCAAGGATGAAGGATGAAGACTGGAGAATG
>NW_021462462.1:0-225 GCF_001605985.2 Dendrobium catenatum
CTATTTCAAAAATATGTTTAATAAAGATTTTTGTCTTGTTTTTAAT
The DNA here is from genome assembly GCF_001605985.2 of Dendrobium catenatum. Taxonomy (NCBI): domain Eukaryota; kingdom Viridiplantae; phylum Streptophyta; class Magnoliopsida; order Asparagales; family Orchidaceae; genus Dendrobium; species Dendrobium catenatum. The sequence goes on from NW_021462462.1 coordinate 47, forward strand.
ATTGATTTCTTTTTCATTCATACTATTGTTTTAGAGGAGGATAACATTATGTTTTCTGAGGAAACATGGCTCACTATTAAAGGTATGATTGCTGGCTCGGTAGCAAGCTTAGATGGGTTTACTAAAAACTTTTTTTAGAAAACTTGGCCTATTATTATATTTGATTTAGTTAATGTTGT
>NW_021462463.1:0-388 GCF_001605985.2 Dendrobium catenatum
TCCATGTCCGATATGAAAGCAAGTGGTTGCAAGTTTGTACCAATTGTAGCACCCAAATTGCTAAGAAACCATGTCCATGTTTGTTTTGATTCAGTCTCAACCACCGCATAAGCTATATTAAATAAACCGTTATTGCCGTCAAGGGTATTTGCTGATAGAAGCATACCCAAATACTTTGATTTAAGGTGGCAAGCATCCACACTTATAAGAGGTCTACAACCACTAAGAAATTCATTAGCACACACCTTGAAACTTACATAAAAACTTTGAAAGGCATGATCAGAACTATTAAATGTGTATGTAATATGTGACCCTAAATTTCTTTCAAGTAATTCAGCTTTCAATGTTGGTCCCATTTGTAGCTATCATCAACTGAACCAAAAATTGC
>NW_021462464.1:0-223 GCF_001605985.2 Dendrobium catenatum
TTTCGGTTCGCGTATCTCCTTATTTTTAAAAATATGTAATTTATGCAAATATTATCAAAGTTTATAAGGCCAAATTAACGCAGAGAAAAGATTCGGACATCTGATAAAAATTTTTCACGTCACGTGCACTTTTGACTTGCGCTTTGACTGCCCTTTACCTGCGCTTTTGACTGCACTTTGACCTACGCTTTACCTGCGCTTTACATGCGCTTTACATGCGCTT
>NW_021462465.1:0-1163 GCF_001605985.2 Dendrobium catenatum
GGGACGTGGAGGTTGCTTTGTCATGCGGCTACAGTGCCTGCAGATAGAGAAATTAGGGCTAGAGGCCAGTATTATTATAAAATTAATGGTCTTTCAAATTCAGAGGTGCAAATGAGTCGAGTTGAGCTCGGGAATTCGAGCTCTGCCTTATCAAGTGGCTCGATTCCGCGGTTCGAGCTTCGATTTTGTTTCCACAGCCCACCCCCACCGTTAGCTATTCCGCATTCTGCGTTCGAGCAAATCCTGCGATTCCAATTTACACCTTTCGCTTCAACCTTCTGTGTCTGAGCCTGCCCCTGTGATTCCTCTTACGCTTCAACCTTCCTCAGTTCCGCATCCGAGCCTGCTCCCGCGATTTAGCCTTCCGCAATTCCGATTCCACACTCGAGCTGCTCGACAAGTAATCGAGCTGAACATTCTGAGAATCGAACTTGAGCTTGACATTTCGACGAGCTCCAAATTCTGCTCGAGCTTGAAATTCGATAAGCTCGACTCACGGAGTCGGGCTCTTTAATGAGATAAGTTTGAGCTAGGCTGTGAGTCAGCTCGACTCATTTTGCCCCAAGAATTGTATTGAAATAAGAATATAATTAAGTCTTTGTTTGGGTCAATTATCTTGTTGATTGATTATTATTAATTTTTAACTAAATTTTTTTATCATAATTTTTTATTTTGAGATTAATTTTATAAAGAAATAAGAAGTTTAAATATCTTTATTTTTCATGTAGCAATGCACACGCCTATATTTTAATGTATTTCGACAACTTCTATTCAGGTTGTGTGAAGCCGTTATTGGTTATCAGATTGCATGAGAGCGTAATAGTTTTAGTGAGCAATGCGTAGGCTAATGAGTAATGACATTGGAAAGCAGGTGCCGCACAACCCATAGCCGCATGACGCGTATAATATTGCAATGTCTAATGACTATTACAAAATTACTATGTCATATCTTTGTTTATATTAAAAATCTGCATGTGGCTATGGCCGCTTCATTGTTTAAGTGGTTAGGGATTTTGATAGCGAATAAATGTAATAATTACATTAGTGGGTATTAAGTAATTATATTTATATAAGTTATTGGGCAGGAGGAGTCTTTAGGATTAGGGCCTATATGTTACATAATAAAAAAGTTACAAGTCCTTAGAGGATTAGAAACTCTTTGA
>NW_021462466.1:0-1441 GCF_001605985.2 Dendrobium catenatum
AGCCACAAACTATCATTTCCAGTTAATGAAAAAAAATTTTCTACACCCTTCTCTCTTATTCATTCAGATGTCTGGGGGCCAGCTCCTACCGCATCGTCCAATGGTTATTTTTATTATGTTGTCTTTGTCGATGATCACACACGATTTTCCTGGATATATCCTATGCGCTCGAAGTCTGAGACATTTCTTAAATTTCATCACCTCTTAAAACTCATACAAACTCAATTTAACACAACTATTAAAATGCTACAATCCGATGGAGGAGGTGAATATCAATCCACTCAATTCAAACAATTGCTCTCCAATCAAGGCATTCAACATCGCATGAGCTGTCCTTACACACCTGAACAAAATGGAATCGCCGAAAGAAAACATCGTCATCTTATAGAAACAACAAGAACTCTCCTTCATGCTGCCAACCTACCACTTCAATTTTGGGTAGAGGCCCTTCTCACGGCCAATTATCTCATCAATAGACTCCCCTCCAAAATTCTGCACTTTAACAGTCCATACAAACTTCTGCACAATCATGAACCCACATATGCACATCTCAAGACCTTCGGCTGCTTGTGCTATCCATGGCTTCGCCCACTAACCACCTCCAAGCTTCATCCACGTTCTGCCAAATGCATCTTCGTTGGATACTCCACCTCACACAAAGGCTATCGATGCCTTAACCTTCAAACTCATCAAATTCACATCTCTAGACATGTCATCTTTCACGAAACCATATTCCCCTACAATGACATCACCACACATACAACCACCACATCCCAGCCTTCACCTCCATCCCAGCTCACTCTTCTACCCGTATCCACCATAACTCCCACTCCCACCAATACTCCCCACAAACCAACGTCACCACACCAACAATGTTCTCCAATCTCTGCCTCTCCAGCAAACACTCAATCACATTCTAAATCACTTTCTCCCTCCCATACTAGTCCACCACATGACATTCCATCTACCCACTCAACCACCACAGCCCCCTTACCCCATCACCCCATGCTCACCCGCCTTAAAACAGGCAATCTCAAACCAAAACTTCAGTTTGATTTACTAGCCCTTCCTCAGTCCATTTCCACACCCACCTGCTTCAGTCAAGCCATTAAATCCCATCCGTGGAGACTTGCTATGTCGGAAGAATTCATCGCCCTTCAAAAACAAGGCACATGGTCCCTTATTCCCCCACCAGCTAATCGCAATGTACTAGGCAGCAAATGGACGTTCCGCACTAAGCTTAATCCTGACGGCACTCTCAATCGCTACAAAGCACGCCTTGTGGCACAAGGCTTCAAGCAAGAATTTGGCATCGACTATAACGAAACGTTTAGTCCAGTGGCTAAAATGCCAACCATCCGCATCATGCTCACAATTGCACTTAATCGACAGTGGCCGGTTCTCCAACTAGATGTTTCCAATGCCTTCCTTCATGGTCACC
>NW_021462467.1:0-519 GCF_001605985.2 Dendrobium catenatum
AGCCTACACACACCTTAGACTTGTTTGGTTAGAACACAACTTTTAGTCTTAGGATAGGCCGATATTTCCTTTTGTTATTCAGTATTTACTACCTGTTCATGTTATATAAATGCTATCTTTAAATTCTATGTTGTTATTATTGTATTTACTTGCATTTCTTTTCTGAACGGCATCTACGCTTATATATATGTTTTTTTATTCTTTTGTCTTATTTTGCGAGGTACATCCGGTCTAGCATGGTCAATAATCAAGCGGCATCAATTGCTTGGAGGCTTTTAAGTGGCAGCGTCACAATCCGAGATCATTTGCTTGCTTGGAATTATTAAGTGGCTGCGCCACGCTCAGGTATAATCTTTGCAACCTAAACTCTTACTTATGTATCGAAATTGCTACACATCACACACGACTTGTTAATAGGAATTCTAGCATGTTTAGGTAGCCAGCCTTAGGGTAGTGCACTAACGAAGCTTTGGCCCTATAGGTCAAAGCTTGCCCCATTCTGTGAACCCTAGAGACCAT
>NW_021462468.1:0-252 GCF_001605985.2 Dendrobium catenatum
CAAAAAATATTTTTTTAGAAGATGATATTCTACAAAGGTGGATGAGATATTTTGCCAAATTTTTCAATATAGAATGTGAAAATATGATTGGCTTTAGTGACTTTATTATACTAAATGAAAATAAAGATTTTTTTTTATCGGTGTATAAGTAAAATTGAAGTTAGAGAGGTTTTAAAGAAAATGAAGTGTGGAAAAGTTGTTGGACCTGATGATATTCAGATAGAGATGTGAAAATGCTTAGGAGATGAAGGA
>NW_021462469.1:0-292 GCF_001605985.2 Dendrobium catenatum
AAAGTGAAATGTATTTTTTTAATATGTGTATTTGTATGTGATTGAGATAATAAGATATTATAAAAGTAAATATTAAACTTTATGTATTAGATATATAAATGTAAACAAAATTATGTAATATGTGTAAATCCTTATAGCTTGTTTGGATCCGGCCATCCAAGATTTAAGTTTAATTTATATAGGATTTGAACTAAATCTTGCCAACAGTCAAAAAATGCAAAATGAAATATCATGATGAGTCTAAGTTGCACTTCACCACATTTTCTCCATTTTCATGATAAACCCCGAATTT
>NW_021462470.1:0-299 GCF_001605985.2 Dendrobium catenatum
TTTTAATAGTTTTAAGTGTTATGTATGTAAAAATCCCATAAAAAAAATAATCGAGCATTATATGAAATGGTTTAGAGTTGTTCATCGAGTGCACTTCTTTGATTACAGTCATAATCATCAGTACATTATTACTATTATTTTCTTAATAGAACATAATAGAGAAAAAAATTTCAGGATTCGTTTGGGACTGCTCTTTTAATGCTTCTTAAAATAATTTTTTAGTACAAAAATTAAAATTTTTGTATTAAAAATTGTTTTAAGAAGCAGCTAGAAAGTTGTTCCAAACGAAGCCTTAATGA
>NW_021462471.1:0-740 GCF_001605985.2 Dendrobium catenatum
GAGAGAGAGAGGATCTTGTGAGGGGGAGCTTGTGATGAGATTCACAAGGGTTGCTTCATGGATCGCTCTGCTTGTTCTTTGTCTAGAGTTTCTCGTCCGTGGAGGGGTCAGTAGAGGTAAGGAGTTAGATTTTGGTTGTGGTTCTCTGTCAGCTTCAGGAGGAAGCAAAAGCAGATAGGTTCTCTGCCTTGTCGGGGTGGCAAAAATGAGGTTCTTGTTTGGGCTTCTCCGCCTTGCCGTGGGGGCTAAAGGAGAGTCACGTTTTGTAGTGCAATACTTGGAGGGTGCCTCCAAGGAGTGGACGCAGGTCGAGTTGACTGAACCACTATAAATTCCAGTGTTCTTGTTTTCTTGCTTCCGCACTTTTATTTCCGCTTTTATTTTTGTGGTGTGATTTTGGTTTATGTGATTTTCATTCTTTGTGAAAAGAAATTTTTAAAATACCAATTCACCCTCTCCCCTCTTGGTTAGCTTGGGACTAAGTTCATAAGGGCTTAACATCCCTAACAAACTTTTATACGTTGCACACCAGCAGCAGCAACACGACCAGGACATAGCCTAGTTTGGAGCAAAGTTTGCCTCACTGTCCAGCTACTTTCAGCAGCCACCACCACCTCCTTCTTCCGATGATCATGGGTTGTCATTTTTCTAGTTTTTTTTATGCTAATTTTTCACTATAATTTGTTTCTGTTTTTTTTTGTTGTTTATTTTTTTTTTATGTCAAAAGGCGGAGTAGTCTG
>NW_021462472.1:0-317 GCF_001605985.2 Dendrobium catenatum
TCCGGCGGAATTTTCAGGCGGTTTTCCGGCGGTCACGTTTCCGGCGGCTTTCCGGCGCGTTTCCGGCGATTTTTTCTCACGGAATTTTCCGGCGGAATTTCCGGCGGCTTTTTCACGTTTCCGGCGGCTTTAAAAATTTTTTTGAAAATGAATAAAATTTTTTACTACATAAATGATTTAACAAAAATTAATTAAAACTTATATTAACTACTTAATTAATTTTCATTTTAAAATATTTAGTTAGTTAATTGTTATTTTATATTAAATATTATCTTTTATTTTAAATTAATTAGTTTTATTTTTTAAAAAAATTAAAT
>NW_021462473.1:0-394 GCF_001605985.2 Dendrobium catenatum
ATTTTTGGAAAACTCGAATGTCTATATTTTTACAATCACTTGATTATCGTATATGGATGCTTGTTAAAGAAGATTATACACCACCTTCTCGTGAACTTAATAACACTAAAATTGAATTCCCCTTTTACTAAATGAAATTTTGATGAAAGAGATTTAGCACAACTTAATGCAAAATGCTTGAACTATTTTTTCTGTGCTTTGAAATTTGAAGATTATATGCGTGTTTCAACTTTGTACAATTGGTAAGGAAATTTGGGATATTATGCGTAACTTATGAAGGAACCAATGAAGTTAAATAACCTTGATTGAATATTCTTTTGCATGACTATAAACTTTTTGTATGAAACATTCTGAATTAATTTCTGACATGTATACAAGGTTTACTCAAATTATC
>NW_021462474.1:0-209 GCF_001605985.2 Dendrobium catenatum
AATTGAGATAAATATGTTCTTATGCTTGTTTTTTCCTTCTCAAAAGTTAATATAAAGTTTCAATTATGATGATGCATCAGCTTGTTTTTGTTTTTAAATAAAGATATTTTTTGTTCTCACCAGTATGGATGTATGTCTTTGCAAGTACTTCCTTAGTTTTTGAAAATGGAAGAGGTGATGATGTCAAAGGTTTTTGGTATGCAACATTA
>NW_021462475.1:0-469 GCF_001605985.2 Dendrobium catenatum
AGATATGAAGAAGTTCATCCTACTGGAGACCAAAACAGGAGGCAAAATAACGTTGGGAGACAACACTACCAGGAAGGTGATAGGCTCAGGTACTGTTGGTAATGCTAAAAATTTTTAAATAGAAAATGTCTTACTAGTTGATGGTTTGAATCATAATTTACTTAGCATTAGTCAATTGTGTGACAAAGGTTTTGACATTAAATTTTATCTGATAAATGCCTGATTAGTTTATTTGATAAACTAGTTTTAGAAGGAAAATGAATGAAAAATGTTTACATGTTAGACCTTGATTGCATTGATAACTTAATTTCATTCTATTTGAAAATAATAGTTAATGACTCATGGTTATGGCATAGGAGACTATGCCATGCTAGTATGAAAACTCTTAGAAACATCACTCAGAAAAACCTAGTTAGAGGTGTACCTAAGTCAGACTTTACCAAGGATCACTTATGTGATGCTTGCCAAC
>NW_021462476.1:0-429 GCF_001605985.2 Dendrobium catenatum
AAAAAAAAAAAAAAAAAAAGCAGCAAATAAGCACATTTTGGTATCTTTCGTTGGCATACAAAAGAGGCTTCACAATTGACAGAATGTTTGACTGATAAACGAAAAAGATATGGCTATCATCATATTTATAAGACAAAACAATTTTGAATTCAAACTGAAGTGAAAGAACGAAGTGCCACATACCAAATTTCTATTAAGTACCACAACTTTCTCGGTTTGGTTAACCATATATCATATAGAATCAGTCAGTCAACATCAGATTCCTCATCATCACCTTCTTCCACCTCTTCCTCCGTTTCTTCTGCTACTTCTTCTTCCTCTTCTACATCATCATCACCAACAATGAAACCTCCCAGGGTTTCATCATCCTCATTATCAACTTCTTTCTGTCCACCATTAAATCCTTTATTTACAAGCTTCTTATGGCTC
>NW_021462477.1:0-662 GCF_001605985.2 Dendrobium catenatum
TCCTCAAATTTTTCTCAAGATCTTTAGATTTCTTAAGATCAAAACTAAGTGAGGTGTGTGAAACTTTTAATGCATTATGTTCATCAATTAATTCTAAATGTTTTTTGTTCAACTCATCAAATTCATCAAGAAGAGCCATGTGATTTGAATCAATCGTTGCATGGTCTTTGAGAAACACTTCATGCTCTTTTTGTAGATTTGAATGTTCTAATTTTAGGCTAGCATGAGTTTTCTTAAGTTTTTTGTATGATGCATGAATTTTTTCACAAATTTCAAACAATTCATCATAGGTTGGTCTACATACCTCTTCTTCATCACTTTGATTTTCTCCCATGCCTTAATTAAGAATCCTTAAAATTAGACTTTCCGTTTTTTAAAGCTAATCCATCGACCGGACCGATATTAAATATGGCGTCTTGCGATGTGGCGCAACAACAGGATCCAAAAACCTCTAAATGTCGGTTGTGCTTAAGCGTGTTCAGCTTTGGGCTAAGCCTCCGATCTTCTTGACTATTACCCAAGGTAGGCACTCAAAACGAGTTTGAAACAAACTAAAAAATTACAGGACTGACTCAACCCTCAACTATGCGATCTGGGAACTGGCTTCCTCTTGAATCGGTCGATCACCGCGCGCTCCAGTGAACAAAAGTTAGAAACAGAAC
>NW_021462478.1:0-319 GCF_001605985.2 Dendrobium catenatum
AGCACATGGCGTCAGGTGGTGGTCCGGCGGAGTGACGACGTTAGGCGGTGGTCCGGTGGAGCACAGGGTGTCAGGTGGTGGTCCGGCGGAGTGACGGGGTTAGGCGGTGGTTCGGTGGAGCACAGGGCATCAGGTGGTGGTCCGGCGGAGTGACGGCGTTAGGTGGTGGTCCGGTGGAGCATAAGGCGTCATGTGGTGGTCCGACAAAACTCCGGCAGTGGTCGAGGAGGCTAGGAAGCAAGTGCGATCTCCGATCTCTCTCTTTTTTCCTTAAGCTCCGGGGGTCCCTTTTCAAGAGGAGAGGGGGCTCTATTTATAG
>NW_021462479.1:0-315 GCF_001605985.2 Dendrobium catenatum
CGAGGCGGTCGGGTTTTGGTCGGGGAAGGTATGGAAAGGGTCCAGGAGTCCTCTCACAAAATCCCAGAGCTTATGGAGGTCTAGGGAGATAGAAAGAAAAAAAAAAGTCCCTCCAAAACCTAATTTCTCTCTATTTAAACTCCTAGACCTAATAGGAACGGCTCGGATCAAATCATGATCGAATTGGGAGGGAAAATAGGTCGGTTTTGGCCATGGAATTGATTTCAAAACGAAGGGGTATTGATTAGGCATTAAATAGGCTCTTAAATCCACTTAAGTGGGTGATTAAGGCCTATTTAGAGCCATGGTTGACCA
>NW_021462480.1:0-246 GCF_001605985.2 Dendrobium catenatum
AATTAAGTTAAAATGATTTTTTAATTGAATTTTATTTAAGAAAAGTGCAATACATATTATTTTATAAGTTCTTTTAATCAATTATTTTAAATTCTTTTAATCAAATTTAAATAAATTAATTTAATGCAAATTTAATGATTCTCTTTTGATGAAATAATAATGAAACTTCAAAATAAGGAAACAATTTATCCTTTCTTCGTATGAAAACTTAGGCTTTGTTTGTGACGACTTTCTTACTGCTCCTTA
>NW_021462481.1:0-265 GCF_001605985.2 Dendrobium catenatum
TTCAAGTATTGGTAAGCTTAAACTAGTTGATTTAGAGAGTTTAAGTAAATGACAGAAGACATGACAGTACGATACCCCTCGTTTTCCCCGGGCCAGGTGAGGCTGGGAAAGTCACTTTTAGGAAGCATGCGGGAAGAAAAGCTGCCTGCCAGTGATCATGATGAGGACATCCAACCTTGGAGAGTCTACCAAAGATTGGGCCATCAATCTACGGCCACGATTACATCACTTTACTTTTGATTATTATTGTATTAGATTTATTATT
>NW_021462482.1:0-254 GCF_001605985.2 Dendrobium catenatum
ACTTGCAAAAGATTCCTATGCGATAAATAAAATGTAGAGAGAGAAAAAAATTTGTTTCAAAAACTAATTTAAAAGATGAAAAAGATTTTAAATCAAAAGTAGGATAACCTCTTTTAGAAAATAGAGATTGAGAGAAAAAATAGTGAGTTTCCTTCCTTCGACTGTTTAGAGAAGTCAAACCCAACTTACCAAAGATTTCAAGAAAAATAGGAAGTAAATTTTTCATTTTTAGAAAAGTGAGTGTGTGTGTTGAT
>NW_021462483.1:0-328 GCF_001605985.2 Dendrobium catenatum
ATGATGCCATATGTCTTTATGTTTGGTTCTTGAATGTTGAATAGGATTTTTAGAAATGCAAATAGAACTAGTGTTATCACAATAAATTGGAATAGTGCCTATTGCTAATCTTAAGTAAATAAACTGTTGTTTCAACCAAAGTACTTGTGCCACACAACTTCCTAATGCAATGTATTCAGCTTCTGCAGTAGATGGGGCAACTGAGTTTTGTTTTCTACTGGACCAATACACTAAAGAATTTCCTATAAATTGATATGTTCGAGAAGTGTTTTTTCTATCCACCCTACAACATGCAAAGTCAGAATCAGAATAACCAATTATTTTAAAG
>NW_021462484.1:0-279 GCF_001605985.2 Dendrobium catenatum
GTCCATTTGTTGACCTCATTTTTGTATGAGGTCACTTAGACCAATCCTGGTCCCAAATCAATTCAATCTCAAAATCAATCTAAACTCTAAGATTCTCCTAAATCCAAACCATAGGATCTACTCAGATCTTAGAAATTCAAACCAAATTCAATGATAAAAGGCCAAGTCCTAAAAGCCTTTTCCAATTAATTTTCAAATACTTCAAAACCCAATCAAATTACCTCCGATTCAGAGTCTGACAATTGCATACTGATGGGACATGTCTTTGGAGGTAACCCT
>NW_021462485.1:0-344 GCF_001605985.2 Dendrobium catenatum
AAATTAAATTCCAAGATGTGTGGTAGTCTATATGAAATCAGTGCCTTTGCACTGCAGTTTTTTGCTCTCTTTCATAGTGCTTGCCACATTGTCCAGTAAAGAGTAATCCTATGTATATTGTGACCTAAGATTGCCAATAGTGACTGGGGAAAAGTTCGAGACCTCGGTCAAAATAAACATGATGACATGTGTCAAGAGACTGTCAACGTAGAGCAGTAAGGGACTATGGTCAACATAGCCTATGTTTTGCTTGAGTCCTAGCAACAACCGATTGGGATGGAGCTTGAGTTGGCGAAGGCTTAACTTTGATATTAGGGGTGTAAATAAGTTGGGCCCAAGTACAA
>NW_021462486.1:0-214 GCF_001605985.2 Dendrobium catenatum
ATGTATATTAAACTATTATGAATGTTTCATACACATGATACATGCAAATGAGATTATCCCTTGAGGCATGGTTTTAAAAAGAAAGAAAGGAAAAGGTTATGGAAGAAATATGCATTTGAAAGTTGAGGTAAAGGTATGCTTTTCTTTGAGCACAACTTGTTTTATGATCGATGATTTTTTTGCTAAAATTTCCCAAAGCATGTTATAGTTTTCT
>NW_021462487.1:0-233 GCF_001605985.2 Dendrobium catenatum
TATTTTGGTAAGAAATAGGTGCAGTTTTTACTGTTTTGGAACGCCTAATTTGTGTTGGGAACATAGTATGTGCAGATTTTCATTATTTTGATGTCCCAAACTATTTTTGGTAACAGTATACATGCAGTTTTTCATAGTTTTCAGCTTCCGGATTGTTGTAGGAATGGTATAAGTGCAGATTTTTGTCACTTCAAGATTCCACATTGTAGTAGAAATGAGATAGGTGCAATTTC
>NW_021462488.1:0-378 GCF_001605985.2 Dendrobium catenatum
TCCCTATTTAAATTTCTTTCTTCTATCAGTCATGATTCGAGAGCTATTCTTCTACCCAGTTTCGCTTATCACCCTAAGCGTGGTCTGGGACATCAAAACAAATAATTTCAAATATACTTTCTATAGGTGATACTGAGTCCATGCCCATCTGTGCTAGTCAGGTGTGGTGATGTTGATCCAATGTCCCTAATTCGAATCTTTTTTTTTTAGAGCTGATACTGGGTCCCTACCCACCTAGGTCGATCAGGTGTGGTGAGGTTGATCCAATATCCCTAATTATAATATACTTTCTATAGGTGATACTGGGTCCATACCCACCTGTACTGGGTCCATGCCCACCCGTGTTAGTTAGGTGTGGTAATGTTGATCCATTATCCC
>NW_021462489.1:0-255 GCF_001605985.2 Dendrobium catenatum
TAATATTTTTTAAACTTAAGAGAAAGTTAGTTCCTATTAACTTCTTTGTCAGAATGATACTTGGGATGTGAACTTAGTTAATTAGAAAGAAGCTAAAATTTGTTTATTTAAGCTTCAAGAGAAAGAGGAGATGTATTGGAAACAAAAATCCTCTTTTAAATAATTTCTTGAAGGGGATAAGAATACTGAATATTTTCATTCTTTGGTTAAGAAGAATAGGGCTAAAAGTTTTATCCATCAAATTGAGCCTTACTA
>NW_021462490.1:0-311 GCF_001605985.2 Dendrobium catenatum
GCAAGTACCAAATGTTGAAATGGCTCGAGTTCCTCGAGGACAGAATGCTAAAGTAGATTGTTTAGCCAAACTAGCCAAAGAAATGATGAACATCAATGAGGAGAGTCCTATATTCATCGGGGTTTACACTCGTAGGGTCTTGTAGCCCGCTCTATTATAATTCCCGAGGGCAGAAGGAATTCTAGATTCAAGTCAGCAGGATAAAACTCTAGTTGACCCTCAACCTCTCCATCAGATTGCCATGGAGAAATTTCCAGAAGAGTATCATGTGGCTTAGAGACATAAAGCTAGTCAAGCTTCAGAATCGTGGT
>NW_021462491.1:0-1523 GCF_001605985.2 Dendrobium catenatum
TTTTACATAAATCAATTTTCATAATACACATAAAAGGATTCATGCAAATTTTTAAAAATATTAAAAAAAGATTTTTCAAGTGGCCTAGCCAAATAAAATTTTCTCGTATAATATTCCACGTTTATTTTGAATTTAATTTTGTCTTTGGTTGACACATGGCCTTATTGGAAGGCCGACTGATTAAACAGGCAAGTACGAACCTCAGCGAGAATGGAGGGTAAGAAATAGAATTAAAAAGTAGAAGAGAATTTATAAAGTGCTCATATAATTAGAGCTTTTAAACATACAAAGTTTATACTGTTAGAAGGGAAAAAAAATCATCCTCATTTATTCCTTATGAAGCGTCATAAGAGCTACAAGAAAGATAGCATAAATAAAAAATAAAAAAAGGTATAATGCTAAATAATCCACATATACGATGCTATTCAACGTCTATATATGTGTCCCCTAATTGAGTGAGGGATAGCTGGGGTTGAGGATCTCTTTATAGGTGAGTGCGGTGGTGTAAGTCTTCATTAGGTGAACTAAAAAGAGGATGAGCTCCATATTGTCGAGCGAGTCTAAGAGCTGGTGCAAAGCATGTCGAGCTTGATCACATGATGTTGATTGCAAGTCATTAGATATTTGTGATGAATCCAAAGTCATCGTAAGGGAACGAGCGAGAGAGTTGAGGTAGATGAGGGATCGAGTTCTGCTAGGAGTTGATAGAGTGAGTTGGGAACCCTAAGTAGACGCTTTTCTATAATTGAGCTTGGATGGAGGGTGGTCAATCTTAGAGAGAACGCGTAGCTAATAGTAGGATAATGGCATCTAGCGGATGTCAAGCCGCTATGAATTCCCCCGGGCGGGGCAAGTTTTCTACATACCTAGGCAAGTAAGACCTATTGATCTTATCACGCAAGCTCTCCTAGGGCGAGTGTCACCCCCTTTAGACCGGTTAGACGAGTTCCTTATGTAGGCCCCAAGAGTTTATCTGTCATGATCTACTAGATGCATAATAAAATATCTATAAAGACATATATGAGTATACAATATAGCATTAATACGAGATGGCGGTCAAAATAAAAAACCTATTTGGTTTTGTCGCTGAGATGACACGATAGGAGTCGTATGTGGCCAGATGCTGTGAAAGTGATCGTTTTGAAGGATAGAAGGGAGGGGTCAGCGGGGTTGGGGCCCGGCACATGCAGCCAAGTACTGGGCGGTGTGGCTATGTCTCCTTGTCTTCAGCTTTGATCCGTAATATTGGGATATGCGTAGGAGGTTTGTTTTTATACGGACAAAATTTTAAATTAGTTAAAATAAAATGGAAAAAGAAAAAAGTTATCAGCGACGGTAATCTTTAGCATAGAAAATGACTGGCCTTGGTGATCTGACGCCCAGCCTATCTGGGGTTTTGATCTGGCATTAGGAGTTTTTATTTATCAGACGCCTGGCCTATACATAATGTTTAATTAAATTATGTATTTATAAATAAAAAATTTGTCACATAAATTTTAATTTAACTATTTGTTTTTTTTTAA
>NW_021462492.1:0-218 GCF_001605985.2 Dendrobium catenatum
AGCAAATTGTGTCATTTAAACAGGTACCGTCAAAGACGGCATACACACATTTATTACGCGTGGTGGGAGGAACAAAAAAAAATCATCACGGTCGCGATATCCTCGTCAGAGGACACCTACCATACACGCCTTTATTGCGTGTGGTGGGAAAGACCCAGTTTCTCGTAGTTTTTCCCTAAACGGGGGAGACGCCGGGAGGTTGCCGAAATTTCGGGTGA
>NW_021462493.1:0-223 GCF_001605985.2 Dendrobium catenatum
TTTTGGAATGGTCAGCATTTTGGGAAGAGTCGGCACTACCTTCTTTCTCCCCACCTGCTTCTTCTCATCTTCTCGTTCAGGTCGCTTTGCAGCCTTTGAGTTTGATGCTCTAGCTTCGAGGGAGGTCGAAGACTTTTGCTTCTTTGGCATGAAATACCGTGCATCTTCATAAACTGTTGCTTCATAAACTGTGAAAGGTTGAATGTCACCAGAGATCCTGAAT
>NW_021462494.1:0-314 GCF_001605985.2 Dendrobium catenatum
AATAAATGAAATAGGGGACTCATGAAGGAGGGCATCCAAGCGTGATCAACATGCAAGCAAAAATCAAGCGAAAGTGCAATCAAATAGCAAATGATCATTTGTGATATGCAAACACTAATTGACAATCATGGGTTCTCAATCAAGACCAAATGGATAATTCATATAGAGGGGCATGACATAAGTCACTAAGCAGTGGATCGGACCATCAAAATGATAGCAAGTGTCAACCATGCAAGCAAATGTACAAAGACTTGTGGATTTCAACATAACTTGCTTGAAAATCATAACACAAAGACTTTCTCAATGTTATAACT
>NW_021462495.1:0-220 GCF_001605985.2 Dendrobium catenatum
TATAAACCGCTCATATTAATTGTTAATAAAATAGGAATGATTTACAAAGACACGGCAGCAATCCAAATAATTCTCTAATTTAATCAAGACATTCTTAGCATTGAGCACTTTAACAGAGAAATCACCATTGAGTTTAAGATTGAAAAAAAAAATCCTAATAGCTTCAAGTGATGGCCAGTGGGATGAAAACTTCCCAACCAACGCGAACACAAATGGAACG
>NW_021462496.1:0-349 GCF_001605985.2 Dendrobium catenatum
ATAATTTTAAATATTTATTCGGGGATCTCGACACACAGCACGATGTCGACACTAATAAATATTTAAAATGCCCCCTGTATCACAAGGACATTTTAGAATGGAATAAATTTGAAATTTTAAGATTTTAAATATTAATTTGGGGATCTTGGCATATAGCACGATGTCAACACAAATGAATATTTAAAATGCCCCTATCTCGCAGGGACATTTTAAATAGGCTTTATATCTTTGAGATTTTAAATATTTATTCGGAAATCTCGGCCCGAATAAATATTTAAATGCCCCCAGTCTAATGAGGAATTTTGAAATGCATTCTTGCTACACAAGAGAATTTCAAAATGTAAATGTA
>NW_021462497.1:0-299 GCF_001605985.2 Dendrobium catenatum
AATTGTGACAGAATGGTCTTGCACCAGGAGCACTGTACGATAGAAAAATCCCACCAACTACTGGGCTCAAATTGAGCGCCCCGACGCTATATTCCCGAGCGCCCCAGCACTGAACGACAGAGATCAGAGCGCCGCAGTAGTATAGATATGGCGCAGCAGCGGATCAATACAGATGTTCAAGCGCCGCTGCGCTGCGAGATGGACTGGATGGTTTTTTTTCTAGTTTTCTGAAGGGTCGCGTCCCTTGAGGTTATTTTCTTGGCTTTCTCTTGTTTTTTTAGGATTTAAGATACTAAGAA
>NW_021462498.1:0-262 GCF_001605985.2 Dendrobium catenatum
CAATCAAATACAAACAATAGATGATTCCTAGATCAATCTCCCTTATGCATGATCATTCTCCACACCTAATTCTCGCTTTCTTACTATTTTGTACATAAAATAGATGGCCAAACCCATAATTAAAAAAATGAGAATATATAGACTTAATGCAAATAGTCCCAGGCACCACGACGCTTAACAAATGAACTAGCACATCAGTGCTCGATGCTGGGCTCCACCATGACATTGGAATGAATAGACATGACATTTCAATAGTGAATCG
>NW_021462499.1:0-240 GCF_001605985.2 Dendrobium catenatum
CCGACAACCGACACCATGCCTTCCTGTCCCCATTAAAGGATAGTGCCATCTTTTAAGCCTCTATTTAATCTGTTATAAGCCCCCACCAAAACTCTGCATATCTTCCATCACTTACCCTAAGTCTTTGATGTAGACAAAGGAGGGGTCAACACATGTCCAAAATAAATTATATTTTGGCTTCCCTTGAGTTTAGTAGCTCAATGAAAATTGAGCTAGAATTTTAGCTCATTTATGAGCTAG
>NW_021462500.1:0-227 GCF_001605985.2 Dendrobium catenatum
ACCTAAATTTTATTTAAATGTTAAACATTTCATCTTTTTTATAAATTTTGACTAAGTTTTAAAAATCCCGCCTAAATTTTGAAATTCCCGCCCATAGCTTGCAAGCCGGCTCGAGCTCGTTTATAGTGAGACGAGCTCGTTTATAGTGAGACGAGCTCGTTTTCCAACTAATGAGCCGAACTCGGTAAGGGCCTAAACTCGACTCGACTCGACACGTTTACACCCCT
>NW_021462501.1:0-668 GCF_001605985.2 Dendrobium catenatum
GAAAGTTTGAACCAACTTGGGAAGGACCCTTCATAGTAGAAACAGTCTACGAAGGAGGCTCGTATCAGCTAGTGGATTGTAAGGGAAATCACCCAATGCTTCCTGTAAACGGGCGTTTCCTGAAGAAATACTATGCTTGATGTAGCTCGATCTTTGAATCAATAAAATACTTGATTTTCAACTGAACTCGACTCAATCTTATTCAATTCTTTTTGAATTCTAAAACTACTTTCTTTTCCTTAAGGATAGGTGTGAGTCCCTGTGCTTCCTTTCCTTAGGATTAGATCTGCTAGTGGTGGAGCAAGCCCCTCGTGGCACCATCCTAGCATACAAAATTAAATTTCGGGTTAGATAGCTTTTGCCGAATCCTTAGAGATTCTGGCAGACTATCTCCTTGGCTAGTTCCCCTAGTTAGATGTGAGTCCCTGTGCTTTCTAGCTAGGTTAGTCATTGAATACCCAGTACAAATTTGATCCGTTAGGAGTAGGTGTGAGTCCCTGTGCTTCCTATCTCCTAGGATCCTGACTGACTAAAAGTGGAATTAAGCCTACTGGGCCCCACATAGTTCAGTCATTTTCTCTTTTCCTTAAGTATAGGTGTGAGTCCCAGAGCTTCATTTCCTTAGGTTTAGATCTTCTAGTGGTGGAGCAAGCCCCTCGTGGCACCAT
>NW_021462502.1:0-255 GCF_001605985.2 Dendrobium catenatum
TTATGCATCCCATTTGAAATGAACATCCTTCTTCATTAGCTTTGAAAATGGTTGGCACCTACCCGATAGATTTGGTATAAATCTCCGAATGAAAGCCAGTTGTCCTTGCAGCGAGTGAAGCTGTCGAAGGTTCCTTGGTGGTGGCATCTCCGTGATTGCCTTAATTTTGTTGGGGTCGATCTCTATGCCTTAATGACGAACAACATACCCCAAGAATTTGCCGGAGGAGACCCCAAAAGCACATTTGAGAGGATT
>NW_021462503.1:0-267 GCF_001605985.2 Dendrobium catenatum
AAAATTGAAAGGGAGTGATTGTAATTTGAGTGAATAGAAACATACATACACATAAGAAGATCATATATAATTTATACTGATCGTACGGGAAGATATCTATTCGTACGTGACGATCAGACAGTTATCTCCTATTGAGCATATGGAACAAATAGGATTTGGCTTGAGAAATTTTTCTAAGTCTTATTCATCCTGGACGAAATTAATTATCGTCCGGGATGATCTGGTCTCTGCAAAATTTTTGTCCAGACAAAATTAATTATCGTACAT
>NW_021462504.1:0-365 GCF_001605985.2 Dendrobium catenatum
CGTGTCTCCGTCATAACTTTCTCTTTATCATCAAGGATTACTTTAAATTTATTACTTGAGATGTCATATTCTATACGAATATATAGCATTCTTTTTATTTATTTATTTATTTATCCCATATCATTTTCACACTATGTTTGTCAAAGCTAAATTGCACCTTTTGATTGAATTTCAAATTAAAAAAAAAAAACAAAAAATATTCTAAATAACAAATCGCGCAATCGTCTCAGCCTTTATCCAAATCGATCAAAATTGCTGTCCCCTCATTGGGCCACAAAGAAATGACGCCACCCAGACAGACCCATCAAACGGATATGTGGCAAAGACCGCTCTCCCAACGATTAGGCGAGCCTCGGTGTCTGCCA
>NW_021462505.1:0-944 GCF_001605985.2 Dendrobium catenatum
AGATGAATATCACATAACTTCTTTAATTTCCAAGTAGATATATTAATAACTCTAATATGATTACTGAATTACGCTCCTTTCATAAAAATCATAAAATGAATATAGGAATAATGTATTTAATGTGCCTCTAAGCCAAACTAAACTAATTAAGTAGACCAAGTAAAATAAAAGAAACAACAAAATTAATATGATTTTTGAATATACTGAAGCTAAACTTTGGAAGCTATGGGACCATTAATAAACTTGTGATTCAGGGTCTCAATATGAAAATAACATAATCATTTAGATATAAAATAAATACCCTTAATCTAAATTAAATCATCCAAAGTTATACATCCTTTAATAATACACCAACATGAAGTTCAATAACAAATATGAATAATTTTACTCTAGATAAATTGCAAAGTGGTGTGGATATGATTAATTAATTTAATATGACACCAAACTTTCTTAGAAATAAAGTATCTAGAGGAGGGCCTTTTAAGAATATTAAAAACTCTAATTTTACTAATAATAAAAGCTAAGAGAATATTGATTAATATAGGCATATCCAATCAAAATATAAATAGAACTCATGAACTTTAATATCTTCATTGGTCTAAGAGTTTAAAAATTTATCAATAGAATCAATGCCTAGCCGATTATCTTTCCAAAAGGAAAAAAAAAAAAAATATTACCAATGCTCCATTGAATAAACTTTCCAACTTCCCATTTAAACGTTTCCGAATAAAGGATTTATCATTTTTATAATAATAAGATAAGTTATGTTTATTTGAACAATATTTGGTACACATGAAATTACCCCATAAATTATCCTTCTTTCTAATATTCCACCACATTATAATGGAAATGATATTAGAAAGATCATCCAATCTTTTAAAAATCCAAATCTTCTTTAGAAAATTTTCAACAACATTTAGATCAAGACATCCAATGGAAGTTTT
>NW_021462506.1:0-229 GCF_001605985.2 Dendrobium catenatum
CATGCTCAAACTGAATATTTTAAGTTGCATCTGAATTAAAAAAAAAAAAATTCTTTTCTGCTTAATGAGAAGCATGGATCCACTTCGAGAGAATATGTGCCTATCGTGAATGATAATGAATTGATCCATTTGGATTAGGTGGAACTGCTTCCCTCTAATGATAAGCTGGAAATAATGTTATTCTTAATGTGAAGCTTCTGGAAAACAAAATTGATGTTTTGTCCGAGAA
>NW_021462507.1:0-297 GCF_001605985.2 Dendrobium catenatum
GTCATAAGGAGATTACTATGCCGACGGGCACAGAGTGGCGACTCTTATTGAACAAACGGATAGATATCTACAACAGCATTATGAATTTCTACAACAGCATTATGGATTATCGACTTGAAAAATGCCTTAATAGCCAGCGATATACTTGTTCAGTAAGACTATTGTGTGGAATTGTATGTGTGCGGTTTTGGCTTGTTGATCTTGTTTTGGATTTATAGAGTTATGGACATCGATAGATTTCATCGACGGATTTATTGTAATGAATTGATTTATTGCTATCGATTATGGATTTGCTGA
>NW_021462508.1:0-413 GCF_001605985.2 Dendrobium catenatum
GAAAACACGCCGATACAACGTGTTGTTGACAAATGCATATCGTAGCGCTCTCTTCCTGATTTGAGCAGCTAGTGATTTATCTGTTGGCAATTTACTTTCTTTAAAGTAATCAATGAAAGGCAGTCTCCAATCATCTTCTTCCTCGACATCTAGGCAATGCAACCATGATTCAGAAACTTGACTGGCCTTGCGCCTTTTCTTAGGAACTTGTTGCTTTTCAGACTGATCTTCAGGATCAACTGATTGGGGAGATTGAGGATCAACTGGAGTTGCATCCTGCTGGCTTGAATTTGGTATTCCCTCTGCCTGCGGGAATTGTAATAATGCTGGCTCTAGGATCCGACGGCTATGCACCATAATCATTAGAGGCCACTCATCGTCCATATTCGCCATTTCTTTAGCCAATTTGGCAA
>NW_021462509.1:0-267 GCF_001605985.2 Dendrobium catenatum
CTATGCGATAGAAAAAATATAGGGAGATAAAAAAAATTAGTTTTAAAATCCAATTTAAAATATGATGAAGATTTTGAATCAAAAGTAAAACAACCTCTTTAAGAAGAGAGAAAGACAAACAACATACTCTTTTCACCACTCCCCGGTGCGGCAGAGAATCGTCGTCCTTTTATACAATCCCAAGTGTTGACAGAGAACCGTCCATCCTTTCACATTATCCCCAGTGTTGGCAGAGAACCGTCATCCTTTTACACTCTCCTAGTGTAG
>NW_021462510.1:0-459 GCF_001605985.2 Dendrobium catenatum
GATTGGAAATTTGAAAAACTTTTTCATAGACAATGTGATATTGGTTGAAGGCTTAAAACATAATTTATTAAGTATAAGTCAGTTATGTGATAAGGGCTATAATGTTAAATTTTTACCTACTAGCTGTATATTAAGCCTAAATGGTAAAAGGGTCAACAATGTTTACATGCTAGATTTGAATTGCATTCAATCTCCTACTGCTTTCTATTTAAAAACTATTTCTGATGAATCATGGCTTTCGCGTAGGAGACTTTGTCATTCAAGTATGAAAAATCTTAGGAGAATTACCCAAAAGAACTTAGTGAGAGGTATACCAAAACTATACTTTACTAAGGAGCACCTTTGTGATGCATATCAATTAGGAAAACAAATGAAGTCCTCTTTTAAGTCTAATAAGTATCTTAGAACTAATAAACCATTAGAAATGCTTCACATGGATCTTTTTGGACCAGTAGGAAC
>NW_021462511.1:0-1062 GCF_001605985.2 Dendrobium catenatum
TATTTGATTATTATATTCTTATCATTCTTTAAAAAAAAAAACTATTTTTACGACTAGAATAACTAAATTATTTTTATCGCACTAATTTTACACCTAATTATATGAAAAGTTACAAAAACAGAAATATATAACATTAAGAAAGTTAAGGGCTGTTTGGTAGCGGGATTTAGGCTGCATTTGAGGCAAATGAAAGCCGTTGTAGACGAAAAATTCTGCTTTTTCGTGCTAAATCCCACATTTCTAAAATCTTATTTTTTGCTGGGTTTACGAAATCCATTGAATAGAAAGAAAGAGTCCGCTCATTAAATCCGTTCAATAGTCAAACATTCACACGGGATTTAATAGGATTTATCATAAATGTTACCAAACAATTTTCAGGATTTAAGCTCCTCAAGATTTTCGAAATCAGGATTTAGCGGATTTACGAAATCCTACTTAAATCAAATCCTGGTGCTACCAAACAGCCCCCAAAGGTTATTAAAAAAAAGGGCTCCTAATCTGCCATTAGAAGAAGGCTATAGACCGATAGAGCAGGGTATTCGGTTGCCAAGAACACTTAAGACCAAACTCGCATATGTAGAAAAACACAGCAGAAAAGGAACTTTTATTTGGTCCGGTGAACGTACGTTCCTCTACGTTCGGCCACCAATGTATTAGCGCCACGTAGCAGGAAGAAAAGACGCCGACCCGACCCGCTGTTTTTTGGGTTCTCGCACATGCGTTTTTTTAACTCTCTCCCAAAGGATTTGGCGAAAGAACTGCATATAAGAGAGATACAGCGAGCTCCCGTTTTTGCTTGCAATCAAAATGGAGTAACTTTCCATCCTGAAGAAGGGAATGACGTCGGAGATTAAGAGTTCGACAATGAATGAAGTTAGGCAGATCTCAATACCTATTTTAAAGCAAAGCAGTGTCATCCTATGCCTATGGCCTTGACACAAGACAAGAAACTTATTCTGCTCCCATTTTTTCTGTGCTGAAGGGATCGAAAGGGTTGCCTTCGGCTTGAAGAGGTGGACGCGTTGGACTTTGCTGAAAAAATGGAGAAAGGTTAGTGGAAGA
>NW_021462512.1:0-241 GCF_001605985.2 Dendrobium catenatum
CCTTCTCCACAAGAGCACTAGGCATCACAGTAGACTGGACAGGCAGAAATTAATTGTTTCCTCATCATCAGGTGAACTGGTGACCTTCTGAGACCTATCAGCTGCCCAGACAATGGCTATGGCAACATGCAACAGTAAATCGGCATGAAGGAACTTGCTCTCCGTGAATATGGTATCTATGTGAATATGCTATCTATGTAGTCATCTAAAGGGTTCTCTGATGAGCAGCCAGTTGTTGCTC
>NW_021462513.1:0-830 GCF_001605985.2 Dendrobium catenatum
ACCAACGGAAGAGAGCGGAGGAATTTGAGGGTTTCCTTCTCCTCTTTCTTTGCGATACCGAGAGATGAGCGAGTAAAAGAGTTTTTTTTTATAACTGCTCGTGCCTCTCCTGTTGAAGAACTTTTATTTGGTTCAGTCAATCAAATGAGAGGAACATTCGGTCGCAGGCAAAAAATCCGCGGTATCGAGGTGTACCGAGTACCGAATACTGAGTACCGAGTTTTTCGGTACACCTCGGTACCGCGGCTTTTTTGCCTGCGACCGAATGTTTCTCTGCATTCGGTCGGAGGATGTAATAATTGTTCCCTGTTGAAGGATGCATTGTGCAGTTATCTTATTTTGGAACGATCAGTTGCTTTGTTTGGGAGAGAATTGTATGAGGTGGGGCCGGATTTAGATACAGGTATACTGCTTCTATTTTTTTTAATTTAAGTCAAGCTTGTCGTGGCTTTTTACTATTTGAGCTACTTTTAATGTATGATGGTTGGATCATGTTGTACAATCAGCCAACACTTTCTAGTTGAGCTTCTTTGAAGATTTAATTCTTGGGTGTTTTGTATATATATACCTTTCCAAAATCTATACAATGTATTGGAGTTTGAAAACACAATAGGAGAATAGTACTTTGAGATATTACTTCATGCTTTTTATATAAAAACTCTAAGTAAAAAAAAAGGATCTTTTGAGAGCTTGTGCACCCATTGTTGTTACTGTTGTGGACTAGAAAATATGTGGCGATAGAGATTTAATTCTGCATCTTAGCGTTGTACGTATAACTAGCTCACACACAGAAAACACAATATTTTTTACGTGGAAAACCCTTAAAAGGG
>NW_021462514.1:0-756 GCF_001605985.2 Dendrobium catenatum
CCCGGACGAACCTGGAGCAGAACTGATATTACAGATGTAAGTCAAGAGGACCGTAGTCGGCTGGTGACGGAGGTCGGAAGGACTGTAATCGACGGGCGACGTAAGTAAGGAGGACCATAGTCGGCGGGCGACAGAGGTCTGAAAGACTGTTGCCTTGCGACGGAGGCTGGAAGGATTGTGTCTAACAATGAAGGTCAGAAGGACGACGTTAGGTAGAAGTCCAACAATGGAAAGAAATCCATCTTCGGATATACGTCCAGCGAAAGTCTGATAACCTGTAGAAGTCTGGCGTCGAGTAGAAATTTGGCGAAGAGTGAAGGTGTGACGTCGGGTAGAAGTCCGACGTCTGTTGGTGGCCGAGGAGAACTCCGACATCACTTGGGCGGAGTTTCGGCGCTAGGAAGGAACTCTGTCGTTAATTGAGAAGAATTTCAGCATCCCGTGGAAGTTGGGCAGAATTTTGGCATTCTCCCGAATATCCTACAGAATCCCGGCGTGTTTGAGCGGCGGGAAAAACTCCGATGGTGGTTGAGGAGGAGCTGATTCTCCTTCCCCTTCTCTTCTTCTTGCTTCGGTCCCCTCTTATGAAGAATGGGGACTCTATTTATAGTTTTTCTGGAGTGGCATAGCCCGTAAATAGGTATGAGATCAGGGGCGAATTGGGAGAGGTCGAATGGACGGTTGATGTTGAATCATTCGATCGTGCACTGTTCATTGGAAATTTGAAGGCCTTAGTGATGTCGGAATTCGGCGATC
>NW_021462515.1:0-314 GCF_001605985.2 Dendrobium catenatum
GGACCGACCCGTGTCGCGGTCCTTTATGTAGAGGATGCCAGCGGCGCACCCGTTGTGGGTCCACAATTCACTCGTATCCACCATGCAAGAGAGTTCAAAAAGCATGGCGGTGACCTCAGAGAAAATGCCGGGGCAATCAACACAGCTTATTTCGAGGGCGATGCAATCAGAGGCAAAGTGTTCAACATTGACTTTGTTGTCGCGGCAGATTTTGAGTTGGGTGATGTCGTAAGATCCATTTCCTTCTTGGTCGCCATCAAGAGACCGTTGCATGTAACGTATGAAGTTTGGGTCTCTAAGCTTGTGGCCATGGT
>NW_021462516.1:0-460 GCF_001605985.2 Dendrobium catenatum
TAAAAACTCGAAATAAATCCGATACCAAACACCCCCTATGTGTGTGTGTGTATGTGGACCGAAGGATTGAGGGTAGTGGTTTAAAGGTCGGGATTGAGATGTCCGGCCTTTAGTTCAGTTCAGATAGAAAAATGAGGGTGGTGGGGTTAAGCGAGCTTGGGTCTCACTTGGGGCAGAGAGGAGACAGGACGGGGTTGAGGCTTGACAATAGATATCGGAAGGTAGCGATGTTTGGGTCTTACAAATAAGAAAGGGGCAGAAGATTGGTGAAGAGGTTGGAGGTTTCAAAATCTTTTGAGAGCTATTGTGTACGGAGAAAGAAGTGAAGAAGTTGGAATTGAGAACTTTGATAACGCTCATTTTTAAAAGCAGTGGGGGGCTGTTGGATTGAGACGAGTGTGGTACATCCAAGGTTTTAAAAATCGGACCGGACAGCGAACCGGAAGAAGGAGAGGTTCAC
>NW_021462517.1:0-4336 GCF_001605985.2 Dendrobium catenatum
ACGTTAATATCTATATTGTGATAAAGATAGTTTAAAAATTAGTTTTACAATGACTCCTAACATATTAGTTGAATGCTATTGGTCAAAATATGACTTATAGAAATTTTAGGAGTTGTCTTTATTTCTTAGCCAAACTGTGATATCAAAGACCAAAATAAATTTAAAATATATTTTAATAAGCATTTCAGAACATTTTATCATGTAAATATATATATATATTTACATGAGATTCTTATGGTTGTTCCCCTATCAAAATTGAATATATAGCTATTAATATATTCATTTATGTCATGTGTTGTTTGTAAAGAAACATTTTAATGTATACATTTCAGAGATAATTGAAAAAAGTTATTTACTCATGAGTATTTTTTATTTTGATCTAAAGTAGATTAGTGGCTCAGTACTATATAAACAATTGCAAATTTTAAAATTATCTTCAAATAGGTTTTAGAAAATCTATCATGTAATAATTTAACACGATATGACCTGCTCCGTATATAGATTATGTCGGATCGGGTTATGATAGTAAGAGCCTTGGAGCATTTGATTTGAGTTTAGTTAAAGAAAAAACATTATTCATAGTAAGAGAAAAATGTTAAAGTTAATAATTCTAGTTTAAGGTATGAATCGTATATAATCCTTACAGGGAGTACTTTAAAGTTTGATATCAATGAGTACTGCACCATTTATAAAGCAATGTCATAGGTCCAAGGTGTTTAACATTTGATGCGTTGAGAAGTACATAAGTATGGAATTTGGTGTTGGATGTCGCATTGTATTATGATTTATATTTCAATGGTCGTGCACTCGCATCTGTGGTGATTGATGGGATAAAGTACGACAGCATATAAGTATTATGCTATCTAAGGAGTAAATTAACTTATATCCAATGATAGTGTGTGATGTTGATGATGAAGGACTATTGACAGAAGTTGGCCAAGCGTTGGTCCTTTCCCCCTGTGCGCGAGACACACACACGAGGCTATGGTTGGTCAGATAGTCGTCAAGGAAACCAATATCGGACTATGTGCAGATGGTATCTATAGTTCATACTAAAGTTATATATCCAAAAGTTTCACAAAAATAACATTTCAAAAGTATGTATTGAGATTAATTATGGAACTCACAAATCTGGCGATATCATTGTCTAGTATGTTGGATCTACGCTTTTGATCAAGATAATATTCAATATACTATTAAATTTGTTAAAATGAGGGGATGGTCCTGAATTATTTATTTCAAGAGATTCTTAGAAAAATATTATATCGGTGATTATTGCTAGATCTTGCTGATATTTTGGTGGCGATATGATCAATTCTTAAAGATTTTTTTTTTCTTTTAAGAACATCACATGAAAACATAAAGCTAATAATTAAATTCAGGCAAATTATTATGAAATCAAAATATTTTGTGTTAAAAAGTCTAGTATAAATTGCAATGGTGTGACTAAACATTACGCTTAGAAAATATTTATTCCAATTACAACAGATGTTTGTAGAATTTTTCGAAATAAAAATTCTGATGCAAAATGTACCTATTGACTGTGGTTGTTTACTTTTAGGGCCTTTTGGCATAGTGTTAACCTATTAGGGCTAGATTATTTGGATTTAATAAAGAATTCTGATAATCAAAATCTCTGAAAGCATATTAAACATTATCATCTAAAAGAGGATTTATTTAAATTAGACCAACAATATGAATTAAGAATTGTAAGAATTGATTTTAGTGAAGATGTACTATGGATGAGATACAAAGTGCTATTTTAAAAGTGAATATTTATATATGATAGACATTGTTAAAGATATTTTACAATAAAGTTAGTCAAACAAAGAAATAAAGAGTATGTAAGGATTTGTTATAGGATGAAGAAGAAAATTTGATTTATATTAAAAGGAATGGTTCAACAAGTGAGATGAGATTTTTTCTCAAAAAATTTTAATGAAAGATTTATAGAGAATGACAATTAGTGACCTTAAGCACTCGAAAATGAAAAAAAAAAAAAATTGTTATTATCGGAAAAGACGTTATTCGTGAATTTAACAGTTAGAGAGCCTTTAAAAAAATGATGAAGTATGAAAAGAAGCAATCAAAAAAATAAAGATGGAAAATCTATGATAATAATGATTTAATTAGATCTCTAACTATGAAATGCTTAGGAGAATGAAAACTATGATTCTTGGACTTAAAACTAAAACTTATCTATATTATTTTGAGAACATTAAAATTTTCATAAATGAGTAAGAAAATGAGGTGTTCCTATTATTTAAGAAATAAAATAGTAATGACACAAAAATATGACACACTCTGCCATAGCCACACCATCAACACGACTTTGTAAATGGTTCAACTTTTCTTAAGGGAAATTGCTAAACACTGATCTCTAAATCATGGACATACGAAGGTAAACTTCTCTGGGTGGAAAAGCAAAAATTAACTATTATTTTATTATTATTATTATCCGTGGGCTCAAAGAGCTAGCCACTCACACGGATTGAATAATGAGAAATAAATAATAGATTGGGCATTATCTGTCACACAAAGAAAATTAAGTCAAAATTCATTGATCAATTTGTTAGGTTTCTGACGACAACGTTGAAATAAAAATGAGAAGGAGTGACATGATCCGAGATCATAAATAATTGGGCATATATGGCAATTATGATGATGCTAGTCAGGTAGGGCAATGGTCAAATATGGAAATTGATATAGAAAATGATCATGAATTGTTGATTGGGTTGCGCAGTGGGAAAGTCCAAATGGCAGGTTAGGTTCATCATTCCGACGAAAGTGTAAGGTAGGGTGATAGTTGTTTATGGCATGTGTGTTGGTAGAACATTGGAGATTCTTTCAGAAACATTTTAACTCCCTTCTTTTCTCCAATCTCATTAGAAATGGACGGGTTATTTATTTAATTTTCTTTGAAATTGATATTTTAATAATTTATCAAAATTCCTCGATAGTAATCTATCGTATTGACTGTAATGACTTTCCCTTAATTATATTTCGTCTCTTTCAATGTCATTTAAGGTGTCTTAGATGATCTAATATTAGTTGATCTTTGATTCTATTCATAATTTCATAAGCGTTGCTCTTATTTGACTTGACATAGTTTAGATGGTAGATTATAATATACATAACAATTAATTGTCTTGAATTCTTTACTACTCTCTACATCAATTCTATATACATATCCAGCAGGGAGTCCCGCAATTTAGGGGTGATAATGAGCTTCGAGTTTAGGCCTTTTCCAAGCCTCTCGAACGAGAGTTCTGTAACAGAACACGTAACATTAGCGAATCCTGGTGGCATCGAAGTGCAGAGCCGGCTCGATCCAATTTGGTATCTTCCCACCCGTCCTTTTCATTTCTCGCCGCCTGCGAACCGACCTTTTTGGGTCCCTTGCCCGTCCACTTTCCCCAAATGTGAGCAGCAGTCAATTTGATGACGGTAGACTCATTTTCAAGCATCATAGTTAATTCATTAATGAAGTAACATTTTTAAATAATATTATATTTATAAGTTTTCATATATTATTGCTATAAAATCAAACTGCATTAAGCTTTCCAACTCTATATTATATACATTTTATATATATTTTAAAATACATTTATAGCTAATCATTAAACATATATTTTAATCATATGTTATAATACATATGCTTATCTATATATTTTCTTATAAATATTTAACGAAGCCGCTTGAGAGCTCTACGAGCAGAATAATACTCAGAACAGCGTCGAGATCGAGCTCGGTTAACATTTGAGCTCGATTATAGTCGAGCTCGAGCTTCGAAGCTCCGATAAGTTCGGCTCGCGAGCTCATTAACGAGGCGAGTTCGAGCAGTGCTTCCCGAGCCGGCTCGGCCACTTACACCCCTAGCGAATGAATAGACCTTAAGTCTAGTGGCTGATATCCTGCTCTAATTTTGACATAAAGTATTAAATAAAATGAATTCATGATAATGATATTTTTAATAATATAAAACATTATAAATAATTAATGCTTCTTTTTCATGTCTGCCCTCTTATTGCACGAAAGCATCTTTTTTCCGAAAACTTTTGGATGCGCAAATAATTTACTTATGACATCATCATAGAGATGCGGTGTGAACATATGAAACTATATCGTCTATTGACATTTAACAGCACCATATTATATATGTCGTACCGTTGAGCCGGTCCTATAAATTGAGTACAAATTTCCATAGTGTGAGATAAACTAATTAGAAGAGAGTATAGTTGTTTGCAAGAGTTTTAAGGAATGAAGGTAGAGCAAATTCTTCACATGATAGGAGGTGTTGGAGGGAATAGCTATGCTAATAACTCCAAGCTTCAAG
>NW_021462518.1:0-353 GCF_001605985.2 Dendrobium catenatum
TCTCATTCGTGATGATTATATATATAGTTAATGACAAGGGAAAGGACCTTCTTTTGAGCATTTGCATTAAAGTTACTGCCATTTAATTTACAACACGATCCTCGGGCAACCTTCGCCACTCATCAGCAAACCACCTTGCTGCATTGTCCTGTCTGTCACCGAGCATTTCACTATCGGAGCCCTCGCAATTTTTTTTTCTGTTTCTTGCTTTCCACCGAATTATAAAAGTTTGTCACTACTAATTAATCAGGTTTTCGGCGAGAACAATATACATTCAGCCAATGGGACTTGAATCCTTTAATAAACCTGTTGTTTATAATGGAAAATACATCATATCTGCTTTTGTTAGTGAC
>NW_021462519.1:0-480 GCF_001605985.2 Dendrobium catenatum
TGACTTAAAAGTTCGAGTCTGTGCTACGTCAGTGGGCGTCCACCTAAAAGAAATCCTATGGGCGACGTCTACACTAGGCTATGAAGACCTAGGTGCTAGAGTCGATTCCGGAGAAATTGACCTCGAATAATGAGGTCAACAAATGGACCCCCAATAGGCATGATAAACTTGCCAAAGTTTATGGTGCGTATTGGCGTTGACCGAAACGATCGACTAGATCCAGCATTGAAATTGAAGATTTGAATATATAAATTGAAGGAATTTTGATGTTTGATAGAAAATAAGAATGAAAATTTTATAAAGAAATTTGAGTTGATTGTCTGAAGGATTAAGATTGATTTATTGATCTGAAAGTTTATAACAATAATGATGGTTTTAGCAAATAATAACTAAGGAGATTAGTATTATTTAATAGAGCCAAGATATTGAAAAGTTGAATGAGCTTTGACACGAACAGGAATTTTGAATTTGATTTTGATA
>NW_021462520.1:0-1388 GCF_001605985.2 Dendrobium catenatum
ATCCACGTGAGCTTAATAATCAGAGAACAAGTTGACTCCAACAATAAGAAAACCATAGAATGAAGCTAAGAATGGAGGTGGCAAGCCCTCGTCATGTATAAAGTAAACAAAATCAAGATATTGCTAATTCAATTTTATTATATACCAAGAAGATGTATTAAGTATGTCATTTTTTTGATTGAATGATTACTCATAAATACAGGGAGCAAACAAAAGATCTTTGAAAAAATATATTTATCTTTAGAAGTCATATGATCAACCATAATGACAATAGATTTGACGCACACTAGCAAATAAAAGTATGTTAAAGGTATATTAAGATTATTTATAACACGCATGAATGAGTCGTAGCTTACTATTTAAAGCATCATAGGGTATAGGGGTTTCTAATGCAAATTTAACAAGATCTTTAAAAAATTATGAAAGATTATGTAAATTTTGCATATTGTGAACTCTTAATATTTGATAGCTATTCATTCCACTTGAAGAAAATTACAAAAAACTATGAAAATCTACTCTACTAAAAATAAATAATAAAAATTCACAATCAAGAAAGACATACAAAAGCTTTGAAATTCATGCATTTGTATAAAATCATAATGTATTAGAACTCCTTAAAATTAAATCCCAAAAGTAAGAGAATGGCACATCAAACCATAATTTTATTCAATAAAAAATTAATGCATTTGATGCATGCCTTCGGCCCCTATTTATAATCATAAAAACCCCTTGAAATTTCTTATTTATAAGTCACAACAAAATTGAAAAATAACTGAAAAACTAGTTGATAAAACCCGATAGCAAGGAAGGAAAATTGTAAAAGACAATTATCACCCAATTAACATGGCTTGGGTTGGATGCCTCTAATAGTGGTAATAACAAAAAATCAGAGATGATAACAGAAACCGCAGAGGTTAGCTGCAAATGTAATTGAATATAGATAGATCATAGAAGCCATCAAACAAAGCAAACTAAGAAAGTTAGGAATTCGTGGGAATAAAGATAAAAAATCATAGGAATGTGCATAGAAACTATTACAAAAAAAATAAAAACACCTTAAAACAACTCCAATAAAGTTAAAAGTTCATATTTCAGGTATCAGATTTAAATTAGTATTTAAAAATAGGATTAGATGGCTCGAACAAGTACAATGAATGATAGAAAATTACTGTCCACTAATTAGGAAATATTGAGGTTAAACTTGATGAAGCATGCGATCAACAAACGACCCCCAAAAAGAAACTTTTTCCAAAAACTCTTACTAAATATGGCATAAACAATCTCACCCTGAGAAACCCAACTCCAGCAGGAGGAGTGAACGGCTATGTTCGATATCAGACGGGCGGACGCCGTGGCGCTGTGAAGAGGCCTCAGTGATTCCACACATC
>NW_021462521.1:0-248 GCF_001605985.2 Dendrobium catenatum
ATAATATTATAATATGGGTAGTGCTTATACTTATGTTTTATTAGAAAAAAGTTTCAAATATTAGTTTTGGGAAGAGTTGGATGAATTGCTAATATGTGTTTGCTTAAGGAAGAAAGAGTTTTGTTTGACTTAAAAAAATATAGGTATTCTAGTAAGATAAGCTATGATAAGATTCATTATGGATATTGATTTAGGCATAGAAATGCTAAAAATTTGATATCACAATAGCCTATGATCTTTAAATACTT
>NW_021462522.1:0-205 GCF_001605985.2 Dendrobium catenatum
AAAAATTTGAGGATTGAGATTGATGCATTAAAAAGAATAAATTTGAGAATTCAAAATGATTTTTATACATGTAAGAAAAATCGGATGACTTCCAATTTTGATCTTAAGCCAGAACCTAGGAAGAGGCATTATAATTCAAATCATTTAAGAAACCCTTTTCCTGGAGTTAGATGTTTTTCTTGTGGCATGCCAGGACACATCTCAC
>NW_021462523.1:0-297 GCF_001605985.2 Dendrobium catenatum
CATTAAATAAGAATAAATATAGTTCTATTTTATTTTTAGAATAAAGTAGACATAAATACGAACAGATTGATATATTATACGTATTTTTTGGTTTTGTATTTTATTTACTATGATTTTTTGAAGTTCTGTTAATTAAAAATGCAATTAAAATGATTTATTTTATTTATAAAACAAATGGCGGCGCCGGCGGGACAGATGGCATGCTCGGGTTCGTCCAGCACGAAGGCGGCGATGCGGGGTCCACGCGGTTTCCACTTAACCACGTCAGTGCGTGGTCAAGGCCGTCGGATCGTTCTG
>NW_021462524.1:0-409 GCF_001605985.2 Dendrobium catenatum
AAGAGAAGTGACTATCTAATAGGGTAAGATAGACTTGTCTAAGGGGGTTTCACTTAGGACTGGATGAAATCCATCCAATAGGGTAGGATGAACTTCAACGGATTGGATAATTTCTAAGGACATCTATGAGTTTAGCATTTTAAATGTCATAAGAAAGATCACTCAGTTTGGGTTGAGTGAAGAGATTACATAGATTTTGAGTCTAAGAAGGGTGTCCAACATGTAGCTTTGGGCTACATGTTGAGGAATTCTCCTTAGCTTTTGGAGCTAAGGGGAGAAAAATAGATATCCAACATTTAATTTTGGGCTAAATTTAGGAGAACTCTCTCTAGCTTTTGGAGCTAAAGAGAAGAGAGATCTCCAACAACTTTAGAGTTGAAGGAGAGGAAAACCTATAGCTTTAGGGCTA
>NW_021462525.1:0-573 GCF_001605985.2 Dendrobium catenatum
TGAACATCGTACTGTACGAACCCATTCGTACAATACAATGTACAGAGACGAATTATAATCGTCCCAAAGATCATCCTGGACGATCTCTCGGGTTTTGTCTCATCGTACTGTACGATGAACATAGACGATGTTTGATCGTCCCGGATATCGTCATGTACGAACAGTATTGTTAGGGATCGTACCATACGATTTAAAATCGCGGTACGAATGTTTTTGAACTGTTCGTACCACTTCGTACCAGGACGATGTCTATTTATACATATCGTACTATACGATTAGAAATCGTACTGTACGATAGTAACGACTACTTTTGAAATCTCAAGGATTTTGGAGCCCGTTTTAGGTGTAAAACTTGTCATATTTTAAGAGGGTGAGTCAGATAGAGGAAAACGTGGTTAGAGAGGGATTCCGAGGGAGAGAGCTATTGAGAAGTTCTTCAGGTTTTGAGAGAGGAGGAGAAGGTGAGCGTTGTGAGGGAGACGAAGGTGTGAGGGAGATCACACGGTTGCTCCGAACTTGTTGCATCTTGTTCCTCTTGTGGCCCTAGAAGAATTTGTGGGAGAATCTCCAAGG
>NW_021462526.1:0-1553 GCF_001605985.2 Dendrobium catenatum
TGGTCGCAGTGAAGTTTCTACTCTTTTCCCCTTTTTTTTGTTGGCCTATTTCTCTCAATTTTTGCCGGATGGCCGGCAAGGCTTCTAATCGTCTTTTGGATCCGGATTTTTGGTTGGTTCCAAGAAGTCTCGTTCTTTTTTTGATGTTTTGGCTGGTAATGTCACGGATGTTGGTTTTCCATCTCTAACAACTTGCTCATTTCGTGGTTTACCTGTTATTTGGATCTCTGAGGAGTAGATCACTTCCTTAGCTACCCCTTTTCAGTTTTTGCTAGTGGGTTTTTTTCCTTCTCGCCGTCCTAGTTTGGATTATATCCGTCATTTTTTTCTTTAACCTGAAACTCTAGGCTGAATTTTCAGTAACCTTACTGGATGCTACGCATGTGTTGATTAAACTATCGAACGACATGGATTATAGTAGAGTTTTTTCCCATCGTTCATATCTGGTTTTCAATTGGTACATGAAAATTATGAAATGGTTGCCTTTCCTTGATAGGAATCTCCTATTATTCCTATTTGGGTCTCGTTCCCTAACCTTCGGCCACATGTTTTTGCTCCCAAAATCCTTCATGCGATGGGCTCTTTGTTTGGTCGCCCCCTTAAAATTGATTCTTCCACTTCTGTGGGTTCGCGGCCTTCTTTGGCTCGTGTTTTGGTGGAATTAGACATTACTAAATCCTACCCTGATAAAGTTTGGTTGGGATCTAAGCAATTGGGTTATGTCCAGCATGTTCAAATGGAGGTGTTTCCCCCTTTCTGTGAGCTGTGTAAGGCCATTGGGCACAAGCGGGGTGAGTGTCGTTCTGCTTCTTCTGTTCCTAGTCCGGTTGTCCCTTCGAAGTAAGTTTTTCATTCTACGAATGATGTGGCTGAGGGTGTTGTTCGTGTGGCTGCTATTCAGGACGCGACTTTGGGGGATGTGGTTTAGGCCAGTTCAGGGTGTTGGCCTTGTGCCTGTGGCTTTGGCTCCAGCTGAACCTCTGCCAGTTTCTTTGCCTGGGCTTTCTCCTATTGTCCCTGTCAATGAGCATGATATTTGTATTTCTCCTTCTTGTCTTAATTCTAATTTTGATGCTCGGGTTGGGGCTTTGCCTATTGTCTCTGAGGGAGTTGTTATGAATGGGTTAGATGATGCTTCTTTTGGCTCCGAGTTTGTCTCTCCTGGCCTTGTGTCTGTCTCCGCTGATGTCCCTTGTCTGGGTCATAATGGTGATGTTCTTGGAGCGTCTAGTGTTTGTTATCCCGTGCCTATTGATAAAGTTTTTGTTTTAAATGAGTATGTTGTTTCTGAGGGTGCTTTAGCTGGGGTCTTGCCTGTTATTCAGGATGATAAAGTGAACTCTGTCCCTATTTTTGTAGATGTGGTTGCTGGCCCAAGCATTTTATCTAAATCTGCTGACCCTTCATTGACTATTGAGCTCTCAGTTACTTCTGGCTCCCCTAAGGTTTTGTCACCTGGGTCTCAGGTGTTTTGCTCTTCGGCTATCATGGAATTGGATAATTCGGTTAATCCTCATGGTGTTGACTTGGGCAGCAATTCTAACATTGTTAAT
>NW_021462527.1:0-293 GCF_001605985.2 Dendrobium catenatum
GGTCGACCGGACCAAATAAAACTTCCATAGATCTTGAGTTAAATTTAGAGAGAGCTCAAAGATCTAAAAAAATTCAAAATCCTATTTGATGATCAGTACTGACAAACACCATCAACAATTAATCGTCGTTGCCTAACTACCTTCGCCGTGCGCTGCATAATTATCATCAACCTCCACTATTTTATTAATAATATTTATTACAATCACAAGCAACCAATCTATTGCATATCCCCAACTTTTTAATTTCAATTTAATCGTTTTACTATCTCTTCATGCAATATTATAATGATAAA
>NW_021462528.1:0-243 GCF_001605985.2 Dendrobium catenatum
CTCTATTTTGAACTCGATCGTTCAGGACGATCCAAGGGATCGGCCTGGCCGATGTGAGCAAAACAGAGATTCTAAATCTCTCAAGTGTATGTGTGTAGGGTTACTTAGCATCAGTCTCTTTGACCATTACAAGTAGACTCAAAAGTGAAAAACAAAAGTACAGACTGACTCAACCCTAAACCTACGCAATCCTGAACTGGCTTCGCCTTGATCGTCCGATCTTCGATTCTTGAAAAGTTAGAA
>NW_021462529.1:0-253 GCF_001605985.2 Dendrobium catenatum
CAGCTGCTTTATTATCACAATTTATCTTTAATGGTCTGTCAATGCCATCAACAATATGTAGCCCTGTGATAAAATTTTACAATCATATTCCCTGATTTGAAGCCTCATAACAAGCTATAAACTCTGCTTCCATTGTTGAAGAAGCTATTAGTGACTGCTTAACATTTTTCCAAGAAATAGCTCCTCCAGCCAACATGAAAACATAGCCTGAAGTGAATCTCCTGCTATCGAGGCAACCAACAAAATCAGAGTC
>NW_021462530.1:0-391 GCF_001605985.2 Dendrobium catenatum
AAGGAACGGGAATTTTTAATTAAATGCCTGTAGTGTGGAATCTAAAATAGCTGAATGACTTGTCCTTACAAGGTTTAACTGCTGCTAGATATTAAACAGATAATTTGCAGGATGATTGATAGTTTGATTAGTCTCCAGCGTGAAGTAGTATCTTTTAATCCACTGGATTGAATTCTTTCTCCTCAGAACTGACTTTTGTGCATGGCCGGAGTATGACCTTTTTACCACTGCTTGGTTGAAGTCATGGAATGCAGCTGTGGAGATTTCATCAATTAGCATCTAAACTCTGAAGATAGAAATGGAAATTGAGCATTTTGATGTTAGTAATCATGGAAAGTGCCATCAGTATTTTACCACTTTGATAACCGTCTAACTTTGCACCTTAAACAGT
>NW_021462531.1:0-206 GCF_001605985.2 Dendrobium catenatum
CCCATTACCGTCAGAGTGGTCGGCGGAACCTGCGTCGGTGACTTTACGGCGTATTTTGCGCCGAAAAAGTTGACTCAAACTTTACGTCGAGCAAATCCGCCGGTAACTGCGCCGTTTATTACAGTCTAGAATTTTTTGACGGAAAATCCGAAGGTATGCGCGTGTTTTCCCGTAGTGGGAGAAGGAGAAGGAGAGGGAGAGGGAGA
>NW_021462532.1:0-789 GCF_001605985.2 Dendrobium catenatum
TCTCGTATATTTTCCCCTACTAAAGTCCTTAGAAGAATTCCTAAACTTCTATTAACCACTTCTGTTTGTCCATCAGTTTGGGGGTGGAAGGCTGTGGAGAACTGGAGTTTTGTGCCCATTTTGTGCCACAAGATTTTCCAAAAGTAACTAGTAAACTTGACATCCCTATCGGAAACGATGGTCTTGGGTAAACCATGGAGTTTAACAATCTCGTCAAAATAGAGTTTAGCAATGTGGGAGGCATCAAAAGTCTTAGTGCAAGGGAGGAAATGGGCCATCTTAGAAAAATGGTCGACAACTACACAAATCGAGTCATGCTTTTGTACAGTCTTTGGTAATCCCAGAACAAAATCCATGCTCACGTCCTGCCATGGACAATTGGGTACGGGTAAGGGTGTGTAGAGTCCTGTATTCTGTTTACGTTGCTTAGCGAGCTGGCAGGTGTGGCATCTCCTAAGAAGTCGACTAACGTCACGCTTTAAACTAGGCCAAAAGAATCAGTTTTCTAAAGCAGCTATGGTCTTGGCTTGTCCAAAGTGACCTGCTAACCCTCCTGCATGTAATTCCCAAACAAGGAATTCTCATAGAGATGTTTTGGGAATGCAAAGTTTTTGTGATTTAAATAAATATCCGTCTTCTAACATAAAGTCTCCAACGACTTGCTCATCCCCAGTGGTAAGTGCAGAATAGGTTTCTCTAAAATTGGGGCATTCAGGGTAGTCTTCTTTGAGTCGATCGAAACCTATCACTTTCGTACTCATTTCTCTAGTAATCATTACTCGACGGCTT
>NW_021462533.1:0-211 GCF_001605985.2 Dendrobium catenatum
GTGGGGAAGTTTTCTGGCCGGCACCCACCTCTTGATACGATTCACAAATTTTTCTTTATCTTGAAGCTTTCTAGTGATTTTTTTGTTACAGTTTTGAACCCTAAAAATGTGTTAATTAAACTTGATATTGATTTAGATTACTGTAAAGTTTTTTTTCTCATCACTCCTATTTCATTAGCAATTTATTCATGGAGCTCTTTAAGTGGACTCC
>NW_021462534.1:0-248 GCF_001605985.2 Dendrobium catenatum
ATCTAAGGGAATCCTAGGCTCTAGAGTAGGCCCTAAGTTCTGGCTCTAGGAAAGGATCCTAAGGTCTATAGTGGATCCTAGGATCTAGAATTAATCTGGAGTTTGGAAGGGCCTTAGTGACCTCATACAAAAATGAGGTCAACAAACACCTAAATCATGATGATCATTGTTAGCCACAAAAACTTCTTCTCCTTCGGCCCTTTAGACATAAAAAATCTTTTACCACCTCTCTTATCTTCCTTAGAAAT
>NW_021462535.1:0-231 GCF_001605985.2 Dendrobium catenatum
CTTAGACCTAGGGTTTAAGTTTTTCACCTTGATTTTGGACGGATTGAACCGTTAAATGGATGGTTGAGCTTGTAGACTGTCCACGATTAAGTTCCTAGTTGAAACCACGCTCCGACGCTCCACGGATTGCCTGGAATGAGCCTTGGATGGATAGGGTATTGAGCTCGCCGGAAGATCGCCGGAGGCAGCTTTGACCGGAGGGATTTGGGTGGGGAAGTGTCCAGGAGGTCC
>NW_021462536.1:0-263 GCF_001605985.2 Dendrobium catenatum
CCAACTTGGCTAGGTTGGCCAGGGGAATTGGGGAGCCTTTGCTTATGGATGAGCAAACTAAATTGTGGAATAAATGTGCCTTTGCGCGCATCTGTATTCGACTGGATTTGTCAAAAATATTACCTAAGGGCATTTGGGCTAATGGTTTGGAAGGGAGGTTCTTCCAACCAATTGAATATGAAGGTATTCCTTTGATATGCATGAAGTGTGGGAAGGTTGGTCATCAGGCTGAAGCATGTAAGGAGGTGTACATTCAGCATAAG
>NW_021462537.1:0-262 GCF_001605985.2 Dendrobium catenatum
ATATAAATTTTAATATTTTAAATAAGTATATTATTAATACAAACATTGTGAATGAATATGAAAATATGATTGAGTACTAATTTATCACTAATACTTTTATAATATTGTAATAATAATGTTTGAAAAAAATTAAGGTTGATGATTTATTAATGCTGGTTGGAGACTAATAGGTATATACATAATGGTGAGCCAATAGACTTTCCTTTAAATAATATGGTTTGGTGTTATCCTCTATTGATTCATGTGATTTACTCATTAGTAG
>NW_021462538.1:0-249 GCF_001605985.2 Dendrobium catenatum
AGTTCAACGAATTTGACTCAAAAGCCATTTATTGAATCGAGCTCAAGCCGGCTTATGATTTGGCTTGACTTGCTTACAATCTTAATTTACAATCTACTCAAATATTTGGAATTTTTTTTGTTGTATATTGCTAAATGAATGTTCCATAGCTTTCTTGAAAATTTATTACGAAGCCTTTGATACTACTTCCAAATATTGAAAGGAAAATTCTATAACATATAAATTAAAAAAAAAAAAAAAAAAAAAAAA
>NW_021462539.1:0-992 GCF_001605985.2 Dendrobium catenatum
TCTATGCAATACGGAAATCCATAGTCAATGAAATCAATAGTCGATGCAGCGATAGAAGAATCGATAAATCAAAGAATCAATCAGTCGTATTAATAGGAAATCCATGAAGCTCAAAATCAATGCATCAATCAAATCTCTACAGTCTCTATCATAGCAATCGATAACATCAATTACATCAATACAGTCATCTAGTCGTCTTACTTATCGTATCCATCTATAACATCAATCAAATCAATAGAATGGAATCGTATCAGATCATATACTTGCAGATCAATCTATCGTTCAATCTCATTCACTTACTTCATGTCAATACGGCATAGTATATATCCATATCTATAAAAAGAACAATCCATTGACGACCAGGAACGATGCTACAACAGTGAACTCGTATCAATCAATTCTTCCAGTCAATAGTATCGATCGACTCAATATCTCAATAATGATCAAATCAATACATCGAGCAATTGAAATCAAATCCATACAATCGGCTAATACAATTGAAATCAATCAATACGATTAATCAATGCAATAAAATCATATACGGCAATCAAATCGATAATACAATGAACAATTAACCCAATCAATCAATAAATCAATCAATGAATCGATGTATCAATGGATCTGTAGTATCGGCATCAATATCGGTATCAATAATGTCTATGAATCAATGAATCTATAATAGCGATGAATCAATAATGTCAATGTCTATATCCATAAATCCATACGATACGATATCCATATCCATAGCGGTGTCGGTATCCATAAATCAATACAATTTCCATATCTGTATCAGTGCCAATATCCATGAATCAATAACATACAATCGTAACGATAAATCCATAAATCTGTTCAATAATAAATCAATTCAATACAATAAATCCATCAAATCAATCAATCCGTCAAATCAGTCGGGTCGAATCAATCAATCAAATTAAATAAAATATATACTATCAAATCAATAAAATCAATCGGAAAAGCAATACGATAAATCT
>NW_021462540.1:0-359 GCF_001605985.2 Dendrobium catenatum
TTAGAGGGCGCGAAACCCCCTATAGGTCAGGGGAGGCAATTACCCCACCTAAAAAAAGTATTATATGATTTTTTAGGTAATTTATCCGCGTAAATGTATTTTTTAGTCTTTAGTATATGGGATTTTAGGCAATTATCCCTGCAGGGGCGCTGCCTCTTGACCCCACGGCCTGACTAGGCATGTCAAATCCCGTTAGGGGGCGTTGACCCCTTTGGACCCCTGATATATTTGCGAAACATACGACAATCAATGATATGAACAAATAGGGGTCGGTATTTACTCATTTTCTTGTAGTGAAGGGTCGCGTAAAATTCGAAGCAACACTAGACCTGTCAAAAACGGGTCACGGGTCGGGTTCG
>NW_021462541.1:0-212 GCF_001605985.2 Dendrobium catenatum
ACAACAACAAAAAACAATGACATCAAGCCTTTATCGTACTACGTGAAGTCAACTACATGAATCCTTTTCTCCATTGTGTTCGATTAAGTCAAATGCTCATTTAGATATATTTAATAAAGAAAGGTCATTTATAATATTTTCTAGCCAAGTCATTTTAGATCTACCTCTACCCTTCTTAAAATATATTAAACCTAATACATCTACTCTCTTAG
>NW_021462542.1:0-214 GCF_001605985.2 Dendrobium catenatum
AATCATCTGTGTTTGAGGAACCTAAGCTGGAATCGAATGCATTTACTGTATTAAAAAAATATAATTGTAATAAAGGAGTCAACTTTACCTATCATTATCATTGCTAAACTTGAAAAGATTAAGAAGGTAAGTTAATTAGTGTGCTTAGCTTATATAAGAAATCTTTTGGTCAATCCGTTGTTGAAATTTGAAGATTAGTCCATATATTTATATG
>NW_021462543.1:0-572 GCF_001605985.2 Dendrobium catenatum
AAGAATAAGAGATGATGAAGTCATGATAGGGTCTTATCAGGTATGTTGGGCATCGACAGGATATAGAGCGTGCAAACATCGTGAAGACTTATCTCGTATTTATTTAGGAGTTAAGTTAGGATTATTGAACACTTAATAGATAGATAACTAGTGAATTACTCGGTACTTAATAGACATTAGCATGAATGAAAAATGGAACATTTCTTCTGTCTCGTTCCCATTTGGAGTTGCCGGCGAACTCCAATCAGTTGTTATGTAGAGTTGCCGACGAATTCGAATATGTTGTTTATCTATGATGCAATACACAATTATATGAGGTTTTTTTATAATAAAAAAAAAATTGTGACAAGTAGATTGTAGATTTAGAGGATTTATTTTATGATAAGTGAAATAAAAACTTTAATGACTTATTTATACATTATATTGCCTAAAAGTAAATTTAATGGTTTTGATATATATCCTAATTAAATTTTGAGTAGGGCATCATTTTCTATAAAAATATTTGTTCTTATTTTTTTTCCCTTGGTTTCTAATTTATCTTTCACTCTCTAAATATTATATATTTAGAACAT
>NW_021462544.1:0-203 GCF_001605985.2 Dendrobium catenatum
CCGGTTGAAATCCTCGTATCTGTCGAAGACGTCCGCGAAACCCGCTGATTCGGCGCCGCTCATGTCAAAACCTTCGCAAAAGCTGCGACCCGCCTCGATCGAACGACCACAAGCGTCGTTAAATAGAAGCCGAAGCCTTCTGTTCGGCTGCTCTTCCACAGACGAGATTCCCGAACTCCTCTCTCCCGTTCGATCCCCTCTCA
>NW_021462545.1:0-330 GCF_001605985.2 Dendrobium catenatum
GTCCTCTCGACCTCCATCGTAAGAGAACAATCTTTCAGACCCCTGTCTTCTGTCGACTACGATCATTCTAACCTCTATCGCCTACTACAGTCCTTCCAACCTCTATTACTAAATAATGGCTGACCACTATCTTTTACCGACTACAATCCTTTTGACCTCCATCACCTACTATGATAATTCTGACCTCTATCACCTACTATGGTCCTTTCCACCTCCATCGTCAGATAATGATCTTTCTAACCCCTATCTTCTACCAAGTATGGTCCTTCCGACCTTTGTCATCTACTACGGTACTTTCAACTTTCATCGTCAGACAATGATCTTTTTTAC
>NW_021462546.1:0-345 GCF_001605985.2 Dendrobium catenatum
TAAAATATAATAAAAAAGAATGAACATAAGAATCTAACAAGAGAAAACTTGAAACCAGAAAAAAAAAATTATTGAACTACACCATGAAGACAAAAGCTCCGCTATAGAGATTACTATGGCTTCAATGCCAATGTTGGTGTTTAGTATAATCAATAATGACAACAAAGATTAATATTAAGCTAAAAGTTAAACTCCATAAATTAAAGCATTTTATACATCATCATCTCTTATACCAACTATATCAAATTTTTACTTCGTAATTTGGAAGAAATTTTGATATTCAAAAGGAGGTAAATTTTTTTTCAAATTACAACAAATCAAATCAGCTTCAAAAGGAAGACAAAA
>NW_021462547.1:0-1985 GCF_001605985.2 Dendrobium catenatum
GAGGAAAATCGTCCAGAGCATCGCCCTGAATTCAAGCTGTTTGATTCAGATCATCCAGGAGTAAATAATATTTTTTTACTAGATCATCCTGGCCGATCTTGATATCATTCAGGAGGATGTGATCATTTCAATCATTATTAATTACTACCTTAATTGTCTGATCAATTAAGGTATAATTTGTGAATATCGTCCAGGCCAATCCTAGATCGTCCTGGCCGATTACCAAAAATACAGAATACTTTAATTATTTATGGCGGCAATTTCTTTCTGTTTTGAGCCTATCGTTCAGGCCGATACAAGTTTCATCCCGGTCGATTGGCTAATGACGGCTGCCTTAATTAATAATCCCTGAGATTTTTTATTTTAAGCCCGATCGTCCAGGCCGATGTAAATATAGTTCTGGCTTATTTTAGTAAAAATAAAAATTCTAAGTCTCTCAATTGTATGTGTAGGGTTACTTTGCATCAGTCACACCAAAGATTACAATTGACTCAAGAAGGGAAAAATAAAATTACAGACTGACTCAACCCTAATCTACCCCATCTTGAGCTGATTCCGATTTCCGTTCGATCTTTAAGTCCTGAAAAGTCAGTAGAAAAAAGTAGTCGTAGTGAAACAAGATTTGTTTGCTATCATTAAAATCATAATACAAAAACATGTTTGTAACACAGAGAACCACGATCACTTACTGAAACTTACCTCTCCCAATCCTTCCAAGGATAAGAGACTCTAGGGAAGAAGAAGTGAAACAATGCTTGGAGCAACCCTTGTGAACCCCCTCACAAACTCCCCCTCACAAGATCCTTTCTCTCTCACTCTCTCCCTCTCTCTCTCTCTCTCTCTCGCTCCTTTAGGTTTTCTCAGGTCAAGACAGCAGCCAAGGATGTTCAAAAATGTTAAACAAGAGCTCTTAAATAGAAGAGCTTCAAAGGGGCTCATTAATTGAAAGTTGCCGACTTTATCATCGAGGATGATATTGAAATCGTCCTGGCCGATCAGTACAAATCTCATAAGATCGGCTAGAGAATCGCCCTGAATACAAAATGGACGATTGAAAATTTGCTTGATCGTCCCTAATGATATAACGATCGTCCCGGCCGATCAGTTCAAATCAGAGGAAAATCGTCCAGAGCATCGCCCTGGTTTTGAGCTGTCCGATCCAAATCAGCCCGTAGAAACCAAGGGTTTTTGAATGGATCGTCTAGGCCGATCTTGCGATCATTTAGGATGATGTGATCGTATCAATCATCCTTAATTACTCCCATGATTGTAAGATCAATTTAGGCATAATTATACAATATCATCCAGGCCGATCAAATAATCATCCTAGCCGATTTCCAAAAAATATAGAATATCTAATTGATCATGGCAGCAATTTCTTTATATATTGAGCATATAGTCCTGGCCGATACAGGTATCATCCAGGCCGATCAGTTAATTACGGCTGCCTTAACTAAGAAATCCTGATAAGATCTTCTATTTTGAACTCGATCATCCAGGACGATATAAATATCGTCTGGGCCGATGTGTGTAAAAAATACAAGTTCTAAATCTCTCAAGTGTGTGTGTAGGGTTACTTAACATCAGTCACTTCAAACAATTACAATTGACTAAAAAAAAAAAGAAAATTATAGACTAACTCAACCCTATTCTACCTAGTCTTGAGCTGATTCTGATTTTCGTTTGATCTTTGAATCCTAAAAATGTCAGTAGTAAAGGCAGTTGAAAAGAAGAAAGAGTGTTTGCCAATCATCAAAATATAGTCCATGAAACTAAATTTGTAAAAATCTCCCCTTTTTTTATGATGGAAAAACACTACTATAATTATTTTAAAAACAACAGTGTAAAATATGGAATCAAAAATATAAGCAAACATCCTAAACTACTCCCCCTTTTGACATCTCAAAAAGGAGGAGGAGCGAAGAAAGCAAATCAAAAGACCTCTCTCTTTTTTTTTACCCAAGGCATGAATATGATGTAGCATT
>NW_021462548.1:0-945 GCF_001605985.2 Dendrobium catenatum
TAATTATTGGATATAGAATTGACAAAATTTACTAGTAAGTATTCACTTAGTTACTGATCACTACTTTTAAAATATATAGTTGTACTGATGTTTATTGATCATAAGACATGTTACTATTTTAATGATTGTTACATACTTTTATAGTTATATTTCACACTGACAGTGATTGAATAATTGCATACATACAATTTATATTTCCTTACATTAATTTTAGTTGTAGATTTTGATAAACTACTGAGCTGTTAGCTTGCTTTGTGGTTTTACATGTTTTCAGAAAGGGGTCATAATCTAATGGAGTGAGTATAGATCTAAGATTCAAGTTTAGCTTTTTTTTTTTTTCTAGTTTTATTCTTTTGTAATCAGGAGCTTAAAAAGTTAAAATGAATGTATTGACTAATGTCTTGGATTATGTATATGAATTTTGAGGGATAAATATTTTTTTTATATTTTGATGAATATGATTTTTAGTTACTTCAACTGAATTGATTTATATTGATGAATTCATAAAAGCTCTGGTTGTTTAATTAATAGACTAAATAGGCAATACTTCTAAAATTTGACTATGGGGATGTTGCAATGGGGTTGAGGGTTCTTTAGACCTATGGCTTTTAGTAGATACATTGGAAGTTGTTCCAAAACAAGTATCAAAAAATAGTTTCCCATTATTTTGAAGGGTAAGTTCTCCTATAGAAGTTGAAAATCCTTACAACCTATAATTAAATACAAAATGCATGAAGCAAAAAATAATTTAACAAATTAATTCTATGAACTAAGCACATAGTGAGCATAAGAAGAAGTAAAGCTAAGAT
Organism: Dendrobium catenatum; assembly: GCF_001605985.2. NCBI lineage: Eukaryota > Viridiplantae > Streptophyta > Magnoliopsida > Asparagales > Orchidaceae > Dendrobium > Dendrobium catenatum. Next base: position 810 of record NW_021462548.1, read on the forward strand.
GAGTGAGTTAAAAATAAGCTCACAAAATAATTAGAGCATAACTATAAACTCTAAATTTTCTATGATAACTAAATGTTGAAAGATAAAGCTATATGTGATAGTGCTATAACTTGTAAGCCCAAAATAGATGGATTAA
>NW_021462549.1:0-247 GCF_001605985.2 Dendrobium catenatum
GGTCCACTGGACCGGTCCAGCCGGTCCAGGCGGGACAGGTTCGGGGGCGAAATCGCGAAACAGGCGGAGATTTCCGCTAGAACGAGCGGCCCGACCGCTCATATAGAGCGTTTTTGGAAGGATTTTTGAGGGGTTTCAGAGAGAAATTTGAATGTAGGGACTGTTTAGGGAATTCCTTTTGATTTGTATGCATTAAATAGATGTTTTTTATAGGGTTTGGGCATCTTGAATTTGGCTGAAATTTGAG
>NW_021462550.1:0-259 GCF_001605985.2 Dendrobium catenatum
TCTGATGATAATTCTTAGATTTTTGGTGTTGTAGCCTATATCGCATAACATCTTGATGTAGTTTATCTTTTCGACATCATAGATAAGACCAGGATTCAAAGCTACAAGTGAATTTATATCACCAACACCATAAGTAATTGTACCTTTTCGTTCTTAGTGAAGCTCATTACATAGATTGCAATGATTTAAATTTTATTTCTTAAGATAGAATGAAGAAAAACATTAAGTTGAATTTGCATTTATGAGGCAAGTATGGATG
>NW_021462551.1:0-247 GCF_001605985.2 Dendrobium catenatum
ATGTTACCACCTTTAATTTTTGCATTGATATCATGCATCACTTCCTGAGCCAGCAAAATATTATCAAAAATGCTCCTACCTTTAATAAAACCAGTTTGATTCAGAGAAATAATTTTAGGAAGGATATTAATAAGTCTGGAGGCAATGATCTTAGAGTTAAGTTTGTTAAAAAAAGAGCACAGATTTATCGGTTTGAAATCATTCCAGTTGTTAGTAGCCTCCTTTTTAGGAATTAAAACAATATTGG
>NW_021462552.1:0-745 GCF_001605985.2 Dendrobium catenatum
GCGGCTATAGAGTGAGTAAATTTTTCGTCTCAGCGATGCACGGATATCCAACACATAGAGAGAGAAATAAAATACCTGATCTTTTTACGTGGAAAGCCCGAAGAGGGAAAAACCAAGGAGCCTTGCCTAGGTGAAAAGAGTCAACTAAATTTGAGTGAATTAAAAAGTTTGACCCATCCCTTGACTTAGAAGCAGACAAATTACAGTAGTTTGGAGAGTTAGACAAAGGACTAGCGACGGTCGGACGGAAGTCCAACGGCATTGGTGCAAAAGTTTAGTTGACGAGGAATGATTTAACGAAGGTCGGGCAGAAGTTCAGCGACGCTCGACTGCCATGTGGAATTTTGGAGGCGATCAGCAGTCTGACAGTGATCACGACGAAGGTCAAGCTGAAGTCCAGAGGTGGTTGACGACCAGGTGGAAGTCCAGCCATGGCCGGCAGTCGGGCAATGGTTCAACAACGATCAGGTTGAAGTCCTCTGATGATTGTCGACTGATGGAAGTACAACGATTGTTGATTGCAATGCGGTGGTTCGACGATGTTCGTGCTAAAGTTTGGCAGTTGTCGGCGATCGGGTGGAAGTCTATCGGTTGTCGGGGGCTGGGCTATGATCAGAAGATGGTCAGGCTGAAGTTCGATAGTGGTCAGTGGTTTGATAGAGGTCCGACAACTGTTAGGGTGAAGTCTGGTGGCGCAGTTGGCAACATGATGGAAGCCCGATGTTGTTCAGCGGAGGCAAGGTGG
>NW_021462553.1:0-2046 GCF_001605985.2 Dendrobium catenatum
CTCTATCAATTGATCAACCGGTGAGTGCTGGTGTAGAGGAACAGGATCAGGAACGGGAGCGGGAGCGGGAGCGGGAGCGGGAGCGGGAGCGGGAGCCTCCTCCTCCCCAGCCCCCCTAGGTTTCTCATCCCCATGGTGGAGACAAGTACTGTGAAGGGTAATGAAGGAACTGTTTGAGTAGAAGGGAGTTGGGAGGTTAGGAGGAATAGGATACTGAAGTTGGTATTTGGTTTCAAGGACATAGGCTATGATGTGTTCTAAGGCTAAATTGGATTTTCTCTTATGACCTGGATCGCGGATTGTGGTTAAGTGATCAATGTATCGAAAAATTAAGTCCGCGGTATTAAATTCTCTAAGAGCCATGATGTAGAAAGTAGTCAGGAAAAGTAGAGGGGTAATGTGGATTCGGTCCCCGACTTTTGGAATTATGGAGGTGCGAAGGACATGTTGGATTGTCCTAGCATCTTTGACTAAAGAGCTAGTCTCTCCAACATGAAAAGGTGCATTGGTCTGTCGAAGGAAGTGATTCGTCGTGGACCAGTCAAGGTCAGGATCTGTAGTGATTAAGTGCAGCTTATCCCCGGTGGTGGATAGATGTAACAGTTCAACATAGTCCTGATATGTGATTTCGACAGGGCGTAGATTCACATAGGAGGTCAGGGCTGTGAAGGTAGGGTTAATGCGATGGTTTGCAAAGAATTTTCAAAGAAACTCGGTATTAAATGGAAAAGCAAAAGACAGAATGAAACAAAGGGAGGTGTGAGTGAAAGATCCATTACGGGGTATGAGGTGTGGGCAGGATTGATGATTCTGGAGACAGTTATCCCACTCTTTGTATCGATGGTAGGCAGCTTCATCTTCTGCCTCCCTGAATCGAGGGTCCAGAGTGGCCCTCGAGGAACTCCCAGAAGCCTGTCAAACTCGTTTCCTACCGGCCATAGCAAGGGATTAGCAAGGAGACACAAGAGGAGAAGGGATGAGGTGAAAAAAAATGGCTGGATCAGCCATAATTTAAAGAAAAGGCCATATCGTCCAGACCGATCGTAGAATCGTCCAGGCTGATATGGCTCAATAATTGCGTACAGGCTGATTGGTCAAAAAGGCGGTCAGATCGTCCGGGCCGATCAGATATCGGCCAGGACGATTAGACACAAGCGATCGTCCCGAGGAGATAATCCGGACGACCGTTGAAAAAGCAGATCATCCGGGCCAATTAGGTGTATCGTCCAGGACGATGCACAATAATTGATCTTACCGGCCGAAGTTAAAATGTTTTAAATCTCTGCCACGTGTATCGTACAGGACAAACAGTGGATCGGCCAGGTCGATTGTCCAATAATGGATTGTTCGAGGCCGATTTTAAGGATTTAAACGTGCTGACATGTGGATCGTCCAGGATGATCCAGTGTATCGGCCAGGACGATGCACATAAAATGCATCGGCTAGACGAAATATTTTATTAGCCAGGACTATCATCATGATTGCAATATAGTTTGATTAGATCGTCCAGCACGATATGGTATCGTCCAGGACGATGAGTTACAACAAGCACAGAAAAGGTCAGTAGATGGAATTTGAAGAGATTTTGTCTAATCGTCCAGGACGATATAGGTATCGACCAGGACGATGTGACTAGAATTTAAAACCAAGGAAAAGATTGTGATGATCAAAGCCCTCAAAAATAAAACAAAATAAAAGCAGACAAAAATACAGTAATAGAAATCTAAAAACAATGAAAATAAAAAAAAATGAAAATTTTTGAATTTTAATTTTTCTACATTTTTTGTTTTTGTTTTATCAAGGCATCATATGAGAAGTTCTCAAATAATTAAACTTTAGAGTTCCACTATATCAAGGAGTTTAGCCAATCCTAATCAAACAAAGGTAAAATATCTGATTCTGTTAACCCTAGATCAGACATCCTTCAGGGTACAAATTTTCTTATAAAAAACAAAAGGCCTAACTCAGGATACCTTAAAAGGATAAAAAGAAGATCCGTTCAAAACTTGTTTACAAAAAAAATATCTCATAAATAATAAAACAAAG
>NW_021462554.1:0-243 GCF_001605985.2 Dendrobium catenatum
TAATTGTGAGTGCTTCGAATTTAAATTGTTTTGTATCAAATTGTTAGATATATTTTACGTTGATTTTCTTATGTATTAGTTCAGATCTGGTTTCTTGAACATTATACACTCCACGAACCATTGAACTCGAAGGCAAGACCAAGGTTTCTCCGCTCGGGATCCGATGTAGTTTATAACGACGCAGATGCATCTAGTTTATTAGATGTTCTTGAAGTTGGTCATTTATTAACTTCTTTTGATGCT
>NW_021462555.1:0-222 GCF_001605985.2 Dendrobium catenatum
ATTCCAAAAGCCGGCCACAACGGTTGTAATACGGACTGTTGGTTGTATTTATTGTGCTCTGAAAGTTGCAGAAACAGTCTATTTATGAACAAACAAAAACTTCTTTTTTTCTGAAATGTTATCTTGCTTATATAGTTGACACAACATACAACAGTACAAGCTACAGGCGTTGCCTCAAATTTGGTCGAGATTATACAAAGTGCGGGCTTGAAGTTGCAGACT
>NW_021462556.1:0-333 GCF_001605985.2 Dendrobium catenatum
CGCCAAGCCTTGATTCATCTTCCTATCAGCTCCAAATAACTCACCTAGCTTTCATATAGCCTTTCCTAGCCTTCAATACCTAAAACAGTCTCCACTTAAGAGGAGAGAAGGAATCGAGGGAGAATAGATACATAAAGCCTTCAAACACAAACAACTTCTAATCCAATGGAAATCAAAGCTTGGAGCCTTCAAGGAAGGTATATAGTCTCTAGAAGTCCATAGAGCTAAAAAATAAAAAGATTCATCAATGTAAAAGAGTTATTTTCTCATTTAAAGGTCAAAATTTTGATTTAAAATTATTTTAACATTCTAATGCATGGAGCCCTAAAACTC
>NW_021462557.1:0-1212 GCF_001605985.2 Dendrobium catenatum
CAAGATCAGATACTCTAGCCACATGTTCATTCACATTTTTCCCTCTAATCACTTGATTGATTTTAGACCACGAATAGTCGTCGGTATTGATCAGATAATTTGCTTTATCCCCTCCAGTTCTTAAGTTTTGAAATGCTCCTAAGTCATACTTAGTAATTTCTACTTTTTATTTAAAGACCAAGGAGTAGACTACAGACTGACGAGGGCCAAAGGACATATTGGCTAGGAAATAGTGAAAAGTCCCTTTGTTGTAAGGATGGACCAGAGTAAGAATGAAATTAAATTGGGTCAAGGCGAACAGGTTCATTACCTGGAAAGTAAGATTTTCTTGAAGTAGAAACCTAGAGGGTGTGATTTTGGCAGAGGCAATTCGAAGAAAAGATTCCTCATTTTCCTTAGACAGTAAGTTCTCTGAAGGATTCCTATGTGGTTTCTTTGCTATGACCTTCTGCCTCTTACTTGAACTAGCCATCTAAAAAGGACTGATCTAAAGAACAAAAGAGATTGAAAGTGATGTTTAGAGTGTGACAGATAAGTACAAAAGCCTGCCACTTTATTGAAAAATGGCATGTTCGTTCTGGACGAAAAGAAAATTCATCCCGGACGAATAAAAAATTCATCCCGTACGAAATATTTTCGTACAGACGATTCAATGTGTTAAAATGAAATGGTTTTTCATAATCAATACAACTTATAATACATCCTTTCGTACAGACTTTTGACCAGTCTGATCGTACAGACGAACACGTGTTCGTCCCGGGATGATCAGAACTCATATCGTTTTAATGGCAGTTGAAACTGTCCCCTACATCGAACCGACATGTGTTCGTCCAGACGAAGTTCATATTAATAACTGTCTTATCCCTTCAACTGCTCCATTCATTCATCCTGTCATTTGAAAAAATAAAAATTCTTCCCAGACGATCGTAATGATCATACAGACGAAGTATATTAAAAACTGCACTCAAACGGGTCAAAAACTGACAGATTGTCACAATACACAAATCGTCCCGTACGAAATGATTTTGTCCGGGACGATGATGAAACAAAAAAATTTTATTTTATTTTATTTTTGGACCCAAAACAAAAATTAGAAATCAAAAACACAAAAATACCAAAATCAATGATGCAAACACAGACTCTAAAAAGGAAAGTAATCACAAAAACAAGAACATAAAAAAATTAATTAATAAACTAACATCAATGTTGCAA
>NW_021462558.1:0-1430 GCF_001605985.2 Dendrobium catenatum
TTTTTAGGACATCTTATATATGAAATACAAGAAAACCATCAAAAAAATTAAAAATTATAAGTGAACCGACTTAAGATTGTAAATTATGATCATGGATTGTCTGTACAAATAGTTCAAAAATCTTGATATAATCTTGCACAAATCTAATTTCCTACACTATCAGTCATCTGTATGAATTGATATCATAATGTACAAACAATTCAAAACTGAATTTGTTTGTCTGGTACGATATAGTACAAACCTTATTTCATATAATGTCGGTCATCTATATGAACTAACATCGAACAGTAAGAATAGTTAATACAAATCACACTTCGTCTGGTACGATCGTGGACGAACCCAATTCTGTACTCTGTCAGCCGTTTGTATGAACTAACATCATACAGTATGAATAGTTCAAAAATACAAGACATGATTTGATTAACTATATTTTGGAGGAAAAAATTGACAAATCTTATAATATGATTGGAAGTCGTACAGTATGATTAGTTTTAAAATTTTAAGTTTTGACTCTCTCCTTGTGTGTGTGTGTGTGCATGGTTACCCAATTACAATCACACTCTCTCAGACTCAAGAAATTAAAAAAAAAAAAAAAAAGATTTACAGACTTTATTATATAACATCCTAATCTACTTTGTCATGAAGTCTTCATCATTCTGGAAAATGATTGCCTTGAAATATTAGTACACACAAACAACAAATAGAAAATGTACAATACATGCTTGAAGAAATAATAAAATTAACATAATAATAATATTTTGCTATCATAAAAAATCACATTCTCAATCTAAATTCCTAAGTTGCAACAAGGAGTACAATCCTTTAACAATAGAACTAAAAACCCTTAAAATATGAAGCCCTAAAAATTTGAAAAAGAATAATGGGAAGAAATGATGCCTTAAACGACATATTAAAGTCTTCAATAAAAAAGCCAAAATCTAAAAAACCAAAACCCTAACTAGATTGAATTGGTAGGAACAAATCAAAATATTGATCGTAATAACAAATCAAAAAAAGAAATAGTGAAATATTAAAAAATCTAAATGGAAAAACTTAAAAAAGTAAAAATTATAGAGGCCCAGAGTACACGCTATAGATTTAAGATAGAGGAACTGAGGAGAACTCAGAGCAGGAGTTGGAGGAGACAAAACCCTAAATTACTAAATATATTATGTGACGAAGATGAAGCCAAAGCTAGAGAGCCAGAGTTGAGATTGAGATGTGAGAGCCTGAGAGCCTAAGACTTAGAGCATCAAAGACTCAAAATAAAATAATGAATTGACACATTATGCTAAACCTAAATCAAACAGTTGTTTATAAATATGTGTATAATCACATGGATGGGGCTACTCATGTGGCACAGCGGGTCAAACCTAGGTCAAAATTTGATTTTTGGGTTGACCCAAACCCAAATCGTTCTTATAATGTTT
>NW_021462559.1:0-312 GCF_001605985.2 Dendrobium catenatum
GAATCTTCCAAATATCATACAAAACAGACCAGAGCTAAAAATATCAAATGCAACGGAACAAATCATCTATATTTTTTTTCTTTCTTTTCCTCAAAACAATCATCTACAAATACAGTACATGGCGGACAGAAAAATAAAGCAGAAAGAGCCATGACTGTACAAAAATCAAAAAGTACAAAAGTACCTATCACAGATTGGACTCTGAACTCTAGTCCAAGACCTTCTTCCCTTTCCCAGAACCTGAAAACCACCAGATAGCAAGAGTGAGCTCAACATCTCAGCAAAGCGACAAACCTCCAATCAAAATTCTCA
>NW_021462560.1:0-223 GCF_001605985.2 Dendrobium catenatum
CATAAGCAGTAGGTAAACAACGAATAATCTTATTAATCATTTCAGTATTCGTTAGTTCCCTACCAAGTGCATGCAAAGAGGTGACAATTTGTGTGAATCTTGTGTACATATCAGAAATGGATTCATTTGGTTTCATACGAAACAATTCATAATCATGTAACATGAAATTAAGTCTTGATTGCTTAATTTCATTAGTCCCCTCATAAGTTATACAAAGTCTATC
>NW_021462561.1:0-240 GCF_001605985.2 Dendrobium catenatum
GAGCTATATGTCCCAAAAATCCATAATTATTACATTTAACATTAGAAAAAATATTCCTAAGTTTTCTTCCATTTGATTGTCTTCTAAGGGATTTCATGAATTTAGGACAATATTTAGGATTTGTAAAATCTTCAAGTTTAGGAGGTTTCCTATTATCCTCGAGAGCTCTTATAATCAGTTTATAGAATGAATTCATATCTTCAAAGATTCGATTTGTATAATTGATTCTATATGTTTTGC
>NW_021462562.1:0-232 GCF_001605985.2 Dendrobium catenatum
TTAAATTTATATTAAAAGTAATATATTTTAAGATATTATATATAATAATAATCTCAAGGTAAATTAAAAACTGTCGTCTATTATAAAAATTTTCTTTCTTTTTTTACTTTTTTTCTTACATGCCCTCAAACTAGGTATAGGGCCATAGGATATATATATATACAACAACAACAACATCTAGCATTTGTCATGTCCCACTATGTTGGGTTGACTACATGAATCCTTTTTCGCC
>NW_021462563.1:0-651 GCF_001605985.2 Dendrobium catenatum
TCTCATTTCGTTCGGTTAACCCATAATACCCGATTGCCAATGTTTAGAATGACCTGTTAGGATTACCTGATGAATGATCAAACCTCAAGTTGTTGAAGATTAAGATTTTGTTTGGATGATTAAGATTGCCAATGTTTTTTTATTACGTTTTAAAAAATAATAAAATAGTCAACACAAACAAAGTCTAAGATTTTATTTGAAACAATTTTCTGACTATTTTTTAAAGCAATTTTTAAGTATAAAAATAAAATTTATGTACTAAAAAATTGCTTTAAAAAGCAATAAGAAATCTGTTCCAAACAAAGCCCAAGATTCAAAGAAATGTGATCTTCATAATTTGTGGCATTTATATGCTCGAAAAATTATATTTTATTGAAAGTTTAGGAATTTAGAGAGATCCTTTTAAATCTAAATTATTGGGCGTAAGCATTATTAGAAAATATGATTTTTAAATTTAAATTTTTTAAGGATAAAATGGCATGGTCTTAGCTAAATATCTAAAAATCCATTAAACGGAGAAAAGAGTATTAGAGAGTTTATCAACATCTAAATATTAAGAAAATATCATATAATATTTTCAGTGAGATAATTAATAAAAAGATTGTAGCATCAAGAAGCATAATTTTTATAAAAAATTTTATGATAAACTTT
>NW_021462564.1:0-435 GCF_001605985.2 Dendrobium catenatum
CCACTTCTTCATCAATCTTGTTAAGAATATCAAACCTGTTATTATTAACAATAACAGGTTTAGGGACATAGGATTCCTTACCAGATGAAATCTTTGTATCTATCCCAGAGAAACTATCTCGTATTTCCCCTTCTTCCAGTTATGTATTGCTAAGGACAGAAATATTATTAACTTCAACAGCTTTAAAAGCATCAGAATTAATAGGATCAGCAGCAACACAAACTTCATTTTGTATAGAACAGCATGTCTTTTGATTTTCAACAGATTCTTTATCTAGTTTTCCAATAATAGACCCTTCAGAGTTCAAATTCTGGTGATTAATTTGATTAGGAGCAACGGTAGCAACAATCTTCCAAATTTCCTTCACAGGTTTTTGAGAAACCTTATTGATAATATGTGGAAAATTATTAGTTCTTTTCCCCTTTCCATACACCT
>NW_021462565.1:0-1333 GCF_001605985.2 Dendrobium catenatum
GAGAGAGAGCAAGTGAGAGCAAGCTAGAGAAAGAACAAGATAGAGTAAGAGAGAGCAAGGGAGAGAGCAAGGGAGAGATAGAGATAGAGAGAGAGAGGGAGAGAGAGGGGGGAGAGAGTGAGGGACAGAGAGAGAGACGGAGAAAGAGAGAGAGCAAGAAAGATCAAGGGAGTGCAATAGAGAGAGAGGGACAGAGAGAGAGAAGGGGAGAGAGAGAGAGCAAGAAAGAGAGAGAGAGAGAGAGTGAAGGAGAGAGAGAGGGAGAGAGAGAGAGAAAGAGAGAGAGAGAGAGGGAGAGAGTGTGAGACAGAGAGAGTGGGAAAGGGAACAGAGAGAGGGAGATAGAGAGATAGTTGGAGAGAGAGAGAGAGAGAGGGCAAGTGAGAGTAAGCTAGATAAAGAGAAAGCTAGAGAAAGAACAAGAGAGAGCAAGAGAGAGGAAGGAAGAGAGTAAGAGAGCGAGAGGGAGAGAGAGAGGGAGGGAGAGTGAGAGAGAGAGAGAGAGAGCGAGTGAAAGCAAGTTAGAGAAAGAGCAAGCTAGAGAAAGAATAAGAAAGAGCAAGAGAGAGATAGAGAGAGAGGGGGAGAGAGAGAGAGGGAGAGAGAAAGGAAGAAAGGGCAAGGGAGTGCAAGTGAGAGAGAGAGAGAGAGAGAGCAAGAAAGAGCAAGGGAGTGCAAGTGAGAGAGAGAGGGTGAGAGAGAGAGAGAGAGAGAGAGAGAGAGAGAGAGAGAGAGAGAGAGAGAGAGAGAGAGAGCAAGTGAGAGCAAGCTAGAGAAAGTAAAAAAAAGAGCAAGAGAAAAGGGTGAGGGAAGGAGAGAGATAGAGATAGAGAGAGAGGGAGAGAGAGAGATTGAGAGGGGGAGAGAGAGAGGGGGAGACAGAGAGGGAGAGAGAGAGAGAGAGGGAGGGGGAGAGAGAGAGAGAAAGAAAGGGCAACGGAGTGCAAGAGATCGAGAGAGAGAGAGAGAGAGGGAGAGAAGGAGTGAGAGTGAGAGAGCGAGGGAGTGAGTGAGTGAGAGAGAGATAGAGAGAGCAAGAAAGTGCAAGGGAGTGTAAGAGAGAGAGAGAGAGAGAGAAAACTAGAGAAAGAACAAAAGAGAGCAAGAAAGAGCAAGGGATAGAGAGGGAGAGAGAGAGAGTGAGAGAGAGAAAGAGAGAGAGAGAGAGAGGGAGAGAGAGAGGGAGAGAGATAGAGGGAGAGAGTGAAAGAGAGATAGAGAGGGAGAGGGTGAGAGAGAGGGAGAGAGCAAGAGAGAGTTAGAGATAGAGATGAGAGAGAGGGGCGAGAGAGAGAGATTGAGAGGGGGAGAGAGAGGGCGAGAGAGAGAGAGG
>NW_021462566.1:0-446 GCF_001605985.2 Dendrobium catenatum
AAGTGACCCAAAAGGACCTAGTTAGAGGTGTCCCCACACTTAAGTTTTTAAAAGACCACCTTTGTGATGCCTGTCAACTAGGAAAGCAATTCCACTCCACCTTTTACCCCATTAAGGACATTAGCACCTCTAGACCTTTAGAAGTCCTTCACATGGATTTGTTTGGACCCATTAGTAATGCCAGCTTGGGAGGGAAAGTCTATGGATTTCTGATTGTTGATGACTACTCAAGGTTCACTTGGACTAAATTTCTTACACATAAAAATGAGTCTTTTGATGAGTTTAATACATTTTCTACTTAGATTCAAAAAAAGCTAGGTTGTGAGATCTTGACTATCCATAGTGATCATGGGGGAGAGTTTGAGAATGGTAAATTTGGAGATTTTTGGGAGGACAAGGGGATTAGCCACAATTTCTCAACTCCTAGGACCCCTCAGCAGAACGGG
>NW_021462567.1:0-297 GCF_001605985.2 Dendrobium catenatum
CTTCAATTTCATCTTTGGACCCGATTGATGAGCACCGCACAGTCCAGTATGGACTTCGTTAACGATCTTCAGGGCTTCACATTTGTCTAAACAACGGAGCCACATCTGACCAAACGACCGTCGGTACAACATATTATTGACTAGTGCGTAGGATAGGGCATGTTTCTTGATTTGATGGGCAAGTGATCTCTCATGAGGGAGCTTTCCTTCTTGAAAGTATTCAATTATCGGTTGTCTCCAATCTGCTTCTTCATCGACTACTGAAGAGGTAGAAAGGACTTGGAAAACTTGTTTGTT
>NW_021462568.1:0-227 GCF_001605985.2 Dendrobium catenatum
AAATATACTTAGTTATTATAATTATAATTAATAAAAAAAGGGTTAATTAATTATAATTAATTAAAAAAAAAAGATTGCTTGCTTCTCCGCCTCGGTCCACGACCCTCCACCGCCGGTCTACCGGCTCCGAAGGTATAACCCCTAAACCCAGATTTCCCTCTCGACGTTGGCGACGAACTAGCAAACCCCCGAGGCGCCCATGTGGCGTTATACGGAGGGAAGCTAGT
>NW_021462569.1:0-225 GCF_001605985.2 Dendrobium catenatum
AAACAATAATCAAGTTAGTATTGGAGGTGTTATTTGAGATTATAATGGAAGATTTCTTCTTGCATATGATAGGAAATTGATGTATTTAGATATTTCTTAAGTAGTGCTTCTTGTAGTAATAGCAGTCTGTGAGTTCATACAAGCTTGGAAGTTGAATGTCTAAGGCATTATTATTGAAGGAGATATTATTAATATTACGTGATCATGCCATAAATTTTTCAATAA
>NW_021462570.1:0-352 GCF_001605985.2 Dendrobium catenatum
AAGAAAGATAATGGTTAAAAGCCTTATTTGTGTGTTTATGAATGTGTTTTGTTTTTAGTTATTTTTTTGTTTTTGTTTTGTTTCGGTTTTACTTTGTGTTTTTGTCTTTATTTATTCTTTGATTATTTTTATTTCATGAAATTTTTTCTTTGATCAACACACACATCACCTTTCTAAAAATGAAAAACCTACCTCTTTTGTTTTCTTGAATTCTTATGAAAATTGTATTTGACTTCTCTAAAATCAGTCAGAGGAAGGAAACTCATGATTTTGACTCTCAATCTCTATTTTCTTAAAGAGGTTATTCTACTTTTGATTGAAAATCTTCATCATATTTTAAATTAGATTTTGA
>NW_021462571.1:0-1211 GCF_001605985.2 Dendrobium catenatum
GATCGTTTTTCGCAATTCAAGAAATTTATTCATTTTTCTGAGGCTTCAGATGGAGTACTAAGCTTTTTGAGTCCCTGTTGTAGGATTGTTTTTGTTTTCTTTTTAAGCATTTTTGCTTAGATTTTTTATGTTGGAATTGTGTTCCGTTTGCTCTTACTGAAACCTCCTGCAGATCAGAAATTTTATGCGCCTCCATGATCTGGAGCTTTGTGTTACCTTGGAAGTTGATATTCTCATGTTCTGAAGTATCTGAATGTTATTCTTACTAAATTTCCTTTTTGGATATCTTATCTTAATATTAAGTATCTGATTCTCGGAGGTTTTTATTGGAGGAGTTTTTGGATCAGAATTGGTTATATGTTGGAGACTTTTTATTATCATTTGGACTCATTTTTATGGGCATATTTGTGTTGGCTTTCCTCTGTTGGTGGGGGAATTATTCTATGCAATAAATACTCATAAAATACGCAGCAATCTAGACGGTTGTTCTCGTTAGGACTCCGCGCAAAATAATTTGCCCCTGTTGTTGGTACTTATATCGAAGATCGTGCAGTTCTCTTCTTTGGTTGCTGGAATTAGGGACTATGCTGAATTGATTGATGTATTTGGACGGTCTTCTCTAGCAAATCACAAGTTTTTGTCCCTCTTCAAGACATTTTGTCCATTTTTCTGATGCATCGGATGGGGAATCAACTTTTCTCAAGAGTTCAATTTAATTTTAATGTTTTTATAGGCCAAATAAAGTCTCTAGATGCTAGTTTGAGTTTTTTTTTTTTTTATTAATTTGAGCTAAATTTTTAATACATTTTTTACGCAAATGACAAGACAACTATAGAGGAGGATCACATTGGATTAAAGCATTAAAATGCATAAGGAATATTACAAAATTAAGGGGAGCAACATAGTCTTTTCCAAAATTTATAAAAAAAAAAAGACTTTGCATTGACGCATTTAAGGAGCTTGGGATCATGTGACAAGAAGGATTGGAGAGGGGAGAATTCAAATCTCTGCATATCAGAACTTAATGTGCATCATTAACAACACAATTAATGTTGCCTTAACCATTAAGGCCAGCACTTATCGTTGATAACAACATTGAAGCTCATAGTTGCCACCAAACCTAGCACTCACCATTGTCACCATGGTTAATGCTTTTTGTTGCCGGCAACAATAAGGTATCGCACGATACATATTATCAACAACAATGTCGA
>NW_021462572.1:0-542 GCF_001605985.2 Dendrobium catenatum
GATCTCGATCTGAGATGATCGGACGATCAACTCTGCTTCCACGATTTTCAATGCACGGCCCAGATGCACCCATACGAGATTTGATCAGCTCGCGGTTACAAGGGATTAAAACCAGACGAAGACAGAACGAATCATGGCCCTTGAAATCAAACAGGTGAAATGAACGGTCCTGATTTCATCTTCTTTGTTTTACAACCGCGAACCCTAGTTTTAGTTTTTTGCTTTAAATTTCTTATGCAATCAATCGAATGGCATGATGACTGAGATTTGAATGACAGACATAGAGAAGAAGAATGGGGAGTAGTTTTTAGAGCTCAAAATAAATTCCCTAGAAGCCTATTTAGGAACCTAAATATTATCTAGGGTTTAGGATTTACCGAGCTAGAGGTGATGAATTTGGATGATTTAAAAATGGTTGAATTTGTAGACTGACCACGTGTTGATTCCTTGCAAGCCCCTAGCTCAAACGTTACTTCTCCCAGGAGTTGGTGTGATTTGGATGGAAGTGGCCTCGGATCCTTGCTTCTCTTGTCGCCGGTGAG
>NW_021462573.1:0-229 GCF_001605985.2 Dendrobium catenatum
AAGATCAGTTTGATTAAGGAAAGATTGAAAGCGGCTTAGGATCGACAGCAGAAGTATTACAATCAGAAGCACAAGTTTGTTGAGTTTCAAGTTGGTGACTTTGTGTATGTCAAAGTCAGCCTGATGAAGGGTGTGAGCAGATTTGGTCAGGTGAGCAAGCTAAGTCCGAGGTATGTTAGACCTTTTGAAAATTTGGAAAGGATTGGAAAATCTGCTTACAGACTGTTGC
>NW_021462574.1:0-589 GCF_001605985.2 Dendrobium catenatum
GTCTGCTGGGGCCCTAATTAAGATTTATTTTTTTTTTATCTGGAAAAAAAAGTCAGCTTGTTTGATTAATAATTTTGTTGGTAATTAGACAAGTAGAAGGAGCTTGTTGTGGACTAGAATATACACGACGATAGAGTTTTAATCGTTCATCTTAATGTTATACGGATATCTAGCTCACACACAGAGAATACAAGATTTTTTACGTGGAAAACCCTTGAAAGGGAAAAAACCACGGGGCCTAACCCAGTTGAAAAGATTTCACTAGAACTTGAGTTAATTACAATGAGTTGACTCGTCTTTAAGGACGATTAGATTACAAGTAGCAATTGTACAACAGAAGTCCGGGTGTCGAGTAATGGTCTGGCAGAACTTCGGGCCTTATATGATGATCAGGCAGAACTTCGGGCCTTAGATGATGATCTGGTAAAGATGAGATTCTTCGACAATGGCCTGGCAAAGATGAGAACTTCAGGTGAAGGTATGGCAGAACAACGGCTTTAGGTAGTGGTCCGGTGGATCGAGCACAGGGCGTTAGGCAGTGGTCCGGCGGAACAACGGCGTTAGGCGGTGGTGGAGCACAGGGCGTCAG
>NW_021462575.1:0-218 GCF_001605985.2 Dendrobium catenatum
GGTGTAGAAATTACCAAGGCAATTACTCTCAAATCCTAAACAAAAAATTCAAGAGATCTTTAAAATCTCTATTCTTTTGGAGCAAATTCAAACTTAAAGATTTGAACAAGTTGAAAGATGATCTCATGGTGGAGATTATGGTTTTACAAAGTAAAGAAGGTTCTCAAGGCCATCACAATGTTCAAGATTGCTGGAAACTTAAGGAGAAGGTGATGGAA
>NW_021462576.1:0-1095 GCF_001605985.2 Dendrobium catenatum
GTATATGTTGTAAACTCACCTGCGAATAAATCTTAGCACGCTAAGTTTCACAATTTACAGAAAATTCTCCAACTTTAAAATCATAGTTTCAAATCCTTCAAAAAAATTCAATCTTTTTAGACCTTAATTGAGCCCTGTATTCTATCATTATTTATGAAATTATAACTCCTATGATTTTATACATATGATAGAATATAGACTCCTTGCTCAAATTCAATTCTAGAATTTGAATCTTTCTAACAAAGTCAAATTTTGACATTTCATTCCTAAGCTTTCGTTGGGATGAAAGAGTTAGATTGACTTTTGAGAATCTCCCCCTCTAAATTTTGTTAACCTTTACGTTGAACGTGAGTTCAATATATTGAGTTTCAAACTAAGGAGGGATGAGGCCAGATTTTCAAGCTTTCAAATTCTTTCCAAAATTCTCTAACTTCAATCTTCATTGCCATATATTTCATACAAATACCCTTTGATTAACATAAGCAATACAAATTCAAGTCCTTGATCAAATATGGATTTTGACATTTTACTCTAAGCTAGTTAGTGCAGTGAAAGAGCCAAATCAAGGTCTCTAGATTTTTCCCTAATCTTTGTTAACCATTTTGTTGAAAATAAAAATCAACATATTGAGTTTCAAAAGTGAAGGAAAATCTTTCAAACCTACTTCAACTGCTGTTGTCATGTGTCATCTACAACATTCTGTTGTAATTGAACACATGCAACACAAATTCAACACTTTCCAGTCAATTCTGGGCTTTAACATTTCACTCCCAATTTACCTTAACATTTCCTCAGATCTTCAGGTTACTTTTGTAAACCTACACATTCGAATAAAAAATCAATGTGTTGAGTTTAAAAGTTTGAAGAAAATCTGTTCAAGTCCAACTTCAAAGTCAAATTCAATCCTAAAATTGAATTCTTGTTTGATTTTAACATTAAGTTCGAATTATATTTTAAACATAAATTCTACTTCAATTTTGATTTTAAAGTCAAAATTTGGGCTTTGACATTTCATCCCAAGTCAATTGGTGAAATGAAAGAGTTGAGCCCAATTTTTAGATTTTTCATATCAATTTTGTGAACCTACATGATTGA
>NW_021462577.1:0-305 GCF_001605985.2 Dendrobium catenatum
GTTCCCAATTTCCAAATCATATTTTTAAATTAAAAAAAGGGTTTGTATGGTTTAAAGCAGGCACCAAGAGCTTGGTATGAGGGGCTTAGCACATTCTTACTAGAGAGGGAGTTTGTCAAGGGGAGCGTAGACACCACCCTTTTTCTTAGGAGAGTTGGAGATGATTTACTCATTGTTCAAATTTTTGTGGATGATATACTCTTTGAATCTTCTAATAAGAAATTATGTGATGAGTTTTCCAAAATAATGAGTTGAGAGTTTGAGATGCGTTTGATGGGAGAGTTGTCCTACTTTTTGGGGTTTAG
>NW_021462578.1:0-217 GCF_001605985.2 Dendrobium catenatum
TTCTTTCCTCATTTGGGAAATATCGTTTCAAGCATATTTTTCTCATATTTGATACTTCTAAATCTTTTTGTGATGAGACACTTTGAGGATTTTCTTGAAGCCATTCTTTAATTGAATACCTTCAAATAATATAAAGCATATAAAATTATTTATTTATTTACCAAGAAAATTAAAAATAATTTACAAGATAAATACAAATATACCTTGGATTTAATGA
>NW_021462579.1:0-237 GCF_001605985.2 Dendrobium catenatum
TTCTGAGTATTACACTAATACCACTAGATACTCTCCTTTTGCGCCCACAACAAAGCGAAGAAGCCTTCACAAAAACTATCTTCCATAACTACCAAGTGCGACAAATATCGTAGTCCTTTTACACTCACTAGGTGTTGGAAGATAACCGTCCTTCCTTTCACACTCTCCAAGTGTGGGCAGAGAACCCTTCATCCTTTAACACTCTCCAAGTGTAGGTAAAGAACCCTTTGTCCTTTT
>NW_021462580.1:0-225 GCF_001605985.2 Dendrobium catenatum
ATCCATAGTGACCATGGTGGAGAGTTTGAAAATGAGAGATTATATACTTTTATGAAGATAAAGGGATTAGCCACAATTTCTCAGCTCCTAGGACCCTTTAGCAGAACAAGGTAGCTGAAAGGAAGAATATGACCTTAGTTGAAGCTACTAGAGCCATGCTTATTGAGTATTCTCTTCCAAAATATTTTTGGGATGAAGCGATAAAAATAGTTTATTATGTGTTGA
>NW_021462581.1:0-288 GCF_001605985.2 Dendrobium catenatum
CGAACCCGACCCGTGACCCGAAATTGACACCCCTATCGCTAGGTTTCGACAAAATGAGAGAAAAACCCTTAAATAGTGCATTAAAAAGTTTTCTTTTTAACTATGTGAAATTTTAAGAGTAGATCTAAATTCCTTTAAATGATAAGTGTTATTTTCAATATTATCACTACGACCATTTAGGAGAGCATTTAACATAATATTTTTAGTTAAATGAAGAGATTGAACTTCCATTTCACTAATGACATATAAAATATTGTTTATAATAACAACATATAGATTAGCCTAAAA
>NW_021462582.1:0-245 GCF_001605985.2 Dendrobium catenatum
GAATAGTAATCATTCATCAAGGGCCGATCTCGTGAACTGATGATATTAATGAATTGAAATAGATGAATTCAAATTTCAACTTTCCTAATTTATATTTTTCTGCCCGTTGCTGCCTTCCGCATTCTCTATAAATAAGCCATAATCTCAGAAATACAAAGTAATTTCCTTCTCCGTCCTCCCCTCTCTGCTCTCCCGTCTCCCCTCCCCCTCCCCCTCCGGGCAAATTATTGGGTCAGGTGACCGAA
>NW_021462583.1:0-321 GCF_001605985.2 Dendrobium catenatum
ATTTGATCTTTGTGCCTCTTGAGAGAATAGCCAAGGACAGAGTGGAATAGAGCATTCAAGGGAGGATTCCTACCACTGGAGCGAGAAGGCTTCACTTGGATTTCGAAGGTAAGAATCTCTACTTGTGTATTGGGATTACTTCACTCTTTTCTTTCTTCCTTCTAAATTCTTGTGAGAAGATCTGTCAAGGAGATCTAGTTCTCTGACGACACTTGGAGAGTGTGAACAGCCAAAGGGTTCTTTGCCCACACTAGGAGAGTATGAAAGGACGAAGGGTTTTCTGTCCACACTAGGAGAGTGTGAAAGGACGAAGGGTTCTCT
>NW_021462584.1:0-420 GCF_001605985.2 Dendrobium catenatum
CTTCGCAATCTGCAAGGCTGTATTTGTTGCCCACTTTACATGAGGATAAATTTAAATTTTATCTGTGAGAATAAAAAATGTTCTACTAGGTTTGATAGTGTCAAAGATTAATTAATTGTAATGTTTTATGGAGTGTTAAAATTTGAAGAATTCTTTGTGAGATTAATGTTTCTTTTAATTTGGGAGATATAGCAGCAAAAAAGCTGCCTTCGCAATCTACAAGGCTGTTTTTGTTGCCCACTTCTCATGGGCAAATTATTACATCCGGTGTCTTACATCCGGTGTCCGGATTCATCCGGACACCAATCCAGATGTGCCACGTCACCAAAATATACCAGGATCCAGTGTATTTGGGTGATGTGACTGTGGACCTCCGAAAAGAACACCGTGCGAACGGGTCGATTGGAAGGGCAGATTGGA
>NW_021462585.1:0-285 GCF_001605985.2 Dendrobium catenatum
AATAAAGTTAAAATATTTATCATGACAATAAAAGAATAAGTGCAACATGCAATGTATCACCATAAAAAAATCTATAGAAAGATGTCCTATTAATATAGTTATTAATTAATGCTAGCTTCCAATTATATTATTTTTCATTAATAATATTTAAAATTGAAATTAATAAGCAACTCATACTTAATATCCAATTAAATTACAAATATAAATTGAATTTAAATTTTGATGAACTAACCATCTTAAATTTTGGAAAGCTTTTTCAAAATGTTTCAAAATGTTTCTTAAAAC
>NW_021462586.1:0-249 GCF_001605985.2 Dendrobium catenatum
TCTGATTTGATATGATTTCAGTTTCCGTATTCGATGTATGATTTCTGATTGAGCTGTTATCGGTTATGTCTGTTATACGATTTCTATACGGATAGTCGGATACTTCTCTGATGTGATTTCTGATGTGAGTTTCTGATGATTTTGATTAGTGATTGATGTCTTGCCGAGTTGTTAGCTCATCCTTGTTTTCTGCGTGGTTTTCAGGTTCTGGGAAAGGGAAGGAAGTCTTGGAGTAAAAGTTCAGAGTCT
>NW_021462587.1:0-204 GCF_001605985.2 Dendrobium catenatum
TCTGAAAATGAACTGGATGATTAAAAATTGGCTTGATTGTCCCAGCCGATCTCACAATCATCCCGGACAATCCTTTCAAATCAGAAGAAAATCGTCCAGAGCATCGCCCTGAATTCGAGCTGTCTGATCCTGATCGGCCAGGACATCACCCTGAATTTATGCTGGCTGATATTTATCATCCAGGAATATATCATCCCGACCGAT
>NW_021462588.1:0-218 GCF_001605985.2 Dendrobium catenatum
CACTTGAATCGGACAGAATTCCAACATCACTTTGGAAGTCGGGCGAAATTCCGGCGGTGGTCGAGGAGGAGTTTCTTCCCTCCAATTCTTCTCTTCCTTCTTCTCCTTTCTTCTTCTCTTTCGCTTGCTTGGGTCCCCTCTCAAGAGAAATGAGAGGCTATTTATAATTTTTTGAGGATGACATGACCCGTAAATAGGAGGAGGATCAAGGGAAAATG
>NW_021462589.1:0-465 GCF_001605985.2 Dendrobium catenatum
CAGGGCTTGGAAGGTGGAGGGAGCGTTAGTGAGCCCAAATGGCATCACTAGAAACTCATAATGGGGGAGCCACCATCTTCTCCAAGGTGGACCTGAAATCTGGTTATCACCAGATTAGGATGAGGACTGAAGAATTCAGAAGACAGCTTTCCGGACACATGAGGGCCCGGTAGTCCACACAGAATCGCCAACTACCGTCTTTCTTTTTCACCAAGAGTACAAGACTGGAAAATGGGCTCACACTGGGCTGGATCACCTGAGCCTCCATCATCTATGCTACTAAGCTCTCAATCTCCTCCTTCTGAGCATGAGGATATCTGTAGGGTCGCACGCTGATGGGTGCTACCCCTGTCTTCAACACAATAGCATGCTCCCTGGATCTGATAGGGGGTAGCCCTTTGGGCATCTGAAACACTGTGGAGTGCTACTGTAGAAGATCCTGGACCACCTCAGGTATGACTTCTG
>NW_021462590.1:0-227 GCF_001605985.2 Dendrobium catenatum
AATCAAATCAAAAATTTTTTTTTAAATAAATTAATATATATTTAAAACATTTGATTAAAGTTATAATACATTTTGTATTATAAACATTTTTGCCCTCAAACCATCATGAAACATCTTCACATGACCCCTCCATGTGAGCTCTTTATGCAAGGAAACTCAAAAGGCTATATAAACAATAGCAAAAAAGTGTTTCCAAAGGATGTCGGACTAAAGAAAAGAGTTTAGAA
>NW_021462591.1:0-230 GCF_001605985.2 Dendrobium catenatum
AAGAAATCAATCTTGGATCCAATTGAAGCCTATTCAGGTGCAGATACAATTCTCCAGAGGAATTCCTAACAACCATTAGCAGCAAACCAATTAATCTACCTGTTCTTGGAAGATGACAAGCACTATCATCCAACAAACGACTTAAAAGAAATCCTAATTTTCTGCAGCTAAGTCATTTATCAATGTTATCAAAGCTTATCAACTTCAGTTTTCTCCAACTCTAATTTGGT
>NW_021462592.1:0-211 GCF_001605985.2 Dendrobium catenatum
AATATATTCAAGAGGAGAGCTCTATCCTATATGTGCTTAGGGTTTTGTTCAAGATAACGATTATCTTCGTAAGGATAAACAAATGAGCTAAACCCTAAACTTTACATTCACCCTGATATAGCTTTTTTTCAACATACTTAAGAAAATAATTCCTCTCATTTCAAATATCACTGCAGGTTGCTCTTGCTACAGGTCAAGGGAAATACATAGA
>NW_021462593.1:0-220 GCF_001605985.2 Dendrobium catenatum
ATCCAATTAAATAGAAAAGCTATCCTTTATAATTTTTACTTATGTAATAGATCGTTTCAACTAGATTAAGTACTATAATTTTTTTTTTTAAGTTTTCTACATAAAAACTCTAAATTTTTTTTTTGAACTTTTTTCTTTTATCTTTATATAAAACAACCATATTAAAATTCTCACTATATTAAGGTAAATATTCTGATATGCAACAAAAGCAAAGAATATT
>NW_021462594.1:0-1850 GCF_001605985.2 Dendrobium catenatum
AAGTAAAAGTAAATTTATTTAAAAATCATAAATCTAAAATATAATTTAAGAAATAAATAAGGTAAAATAAAATAACTTAAATATGAAAGATAAATAAACCAAAGTACTTTATCCACTTGAATTAATCCCTTAGAAGGAATAAAATGCATTACATTTATGAGCCTAAGATCCCTCAATTAAAAACTTTAGTCCGTAAAGTGATCAATTTATAAGATTATTTATATTCTAAATAATTAAATCACCTAAATAATATAAAGGACTCTTTACATTAGATTTGATCCCTTAGGGGAGATCAAAAGCATCATAAATATGAGCCCAAGGCTTCTTAATCAATGACCTGTAACACTTAAGGGTTGTTGAATGATGCTATTTTCTTTAAAACTTAAAATAAATAATTCAACACTTAAAATAGATTCTTTAAAATAAATCCTAAATTATAAAACACTTAATTTTAAATTGAATTAAAATCCCCTTTAATTGGTAAGAAATTAAAAAAGAAATATAAAATTAAAAAATAAATAACCTAGGACCTATCTAAACAACATAGCTTATTAGACACACTTTAGAGTTTGATAGGGCTACTGACTCTAGCCTTGGTTAGTCTGGTGGTATCTATTGTTTTGTTTGGAGTACTTTATCTAGATTGTATTCATGCTAGGTATGTTTACAATCTATATTATGGATGTCATGTTTATATTCCTGTTTGTGTATCTTAGGCTCTCTAGGATCGCATTAGGCTCTTAGGTGGTGTTATATTTTATATACATACACCTATACTACGTCGCATTTATGCATTTTACATATATTGCTTTTATTTTCCTGCAAAGTTGAATGTATCTTGGTGATGATGTAAATATAAGTTTTAGATTTCTTATATAGCTAGATTGAGTTGTATAGTATCAAGAGTTGTAAAAGATTAAAGTTGATTCCTTATATATATAGAAGTTCCAAAAGAAAATAATTATTCTTCTTCTAAAGATCATTATCTTTTAAAATTTTAAAAATGATCCTTAAACCTAAAGATAAAGACTAAAGCAATCAATCATATTTAAATCTACAATATATAGGGATGAAAATCCATGCTTGTTATGGTGTAGCTCCACCTTTATTTTGTAGAAGACCTTGAATTGTACTCTATTTATATTATAAATGAATAAAAGTTTTATATGTTACTTCATATATCATTACATTGCTTCTTCGATGCATTGGCATATTAAAGAGTCCTAATTAAAGTTTTCTAAACTAAATCTTCTTGTTTCCTAGGATAAAGCCATTTTTGCTTGCATATATAAGGCGATTGGTTGAGGCTAAAGATATTAGCTAGCGGATCACTCTAGGAAGACATAAGTACATATTATTTACAGTCTTTGTTTTTTACTATCCCCGAGAGGGTTATCCAATCATTTTAAAATTTAATTCTTAAATTTAAAATTTAAAGTCTAATTCTTTTTCAAAGTTCTTTTAAACTCAAACCCTTAATAATCTCTTTATAAATTTAAAATGTCTTTGAGATATAATTAATTATAGGGGTTGGCCTCTATATGGAGTCTAGAATCCAGTAAAAAAATATAAACCATATTTGAATTTATGTCTAAGATAAGGGATGAATCATGTGGATTCAGACTATAGCTTTATATATTGGTGTATACATTCATATTCAAAATGATGGGTGAAATCCATTTTAACTTTCAAGATTACTGAAAATTTCATATGTTGAGTTTGGATATAAAAGTAAAAAATTTCTCTTTTCAAATCGATAGTAGAGCATCAATTTATTTTTCAAGGCAATAGATGTTAAGCTATACAGGGGATAGCTAGAGGGGTTATGGTGCATGGGGGTTATGGCGGGG
>NW_021462595.1:0-355 GCF_001605985.2 Dendrobium catenatum
ACTCAATTGAAAATTAAGCTGCTTCTATTAAAAAATTCGAAACCTAATTCAACAAGCTTATAAGTTCAGTCAGTAGTAGACCTCATGGATCATTTACTAGTACTACTAAAGTAAACCTAAAGGAAAAAGAAAAACAACCAAATGATAATCATTTGAGGATTGCTAACAATGTAAACCAACATAATTGATAAATCTAGGCAAGTCTGGCTGAAGACTTTAAACTTACTACTGTCTGGGAGGCAATCCAGATTTAGGATTAGTATGTTATCAAGTTTTGTTGAAGATAATAAACTTGGAGATGTTAGGGAGGCAAGATAGTTTTTTCTAATTTTGTTTTTATTATTTAAAAGTTCTT
>NW_021462596.1:0-237 GCF_001605985.2 Dendrobium catenatum
GTAAATAATAATATAACCAATAATAATAATTATATAACAGAAATTACTAATAGTAATTAATATACTAAATATATCATATTTAGTAATAACATTAATTACTAATAGTCCATACTTAATAATAAAAGAAAACAAAAATGAATTTTAGACCTATAGTGCTCGGTTTGGGCTTGGAGATCGAGTAGAGAGGAAGGGCGGCAGTGGAGTTTGGCGTCTGGGATCCTGGATCGGAAAAGAGGA
>NW_021462597.1:0-241 GCF_001605985.2 Dendrobium catenatum
GTAGTCATCATATGTCTCGATTCATTATGATGAGAAGGAATGGGATTGAGTTGATCTGTGTTAGTATGATCAACCGAGGCTGTCGTGGTGGGATGCTGAGATGGTATGGACGTAGCATTGCTGACAGGAGTTTGTTTGAGTTGAGCAGAGTTACGAATCGTGGATACCGGAATGAGCAGGTTCGGGGGAG
This sequence comes from Dendrobium catenatum, assembly GCF_001605985.2. NCBI lineage: Eukaryota > Viridiplantae > Streptophyta > Magnoliopsida > Asparagales > Orchidaceae > Dendrobium > Dendrobium catenatum. The sequence continues at coordinate 191 of NW_021462597.1, forward strand.
TATTGTTTGACACCGTTGGAATGCTTTGGTTCCTGTTTTTATATGGAAAGA
>NW_021462598.1:0-327 GCF_001605985.2 Dendrobium catenatum
AACCAAATTGCAAGGAGCTGCTAAAGAAGCGACCGAGAAAAATGCTACCTCACACGACAAGAATGGAACATCATTGAAGGGGCAAAGTCTTCATAGTAAAAGGAACCAAAATTCTCTCGTCCGCTTCGCGTGTGTTCCTTTTTCGCTCAAATTTGAGTAGTTTTATTTTACCTGCAAAATGAACTATGATGAGAAGTTTATAATACAACATGATTTCATTTCACTTTGCTCCGTGACAAAAAAAAATGGATGTATTTATTTTACTTTGCTGCCAACCAAACAGCCCTTATTTCTCTCTCTCTCTCTCTCTCTCTCTCTCTCTCTCTC
>NW_021462599.1:0-567 GCF_001605985.2 Dendrobium catenatum
TCGATCAGTACCGTTCCTCATAGTTCATGCAAATATAGAGAAGAAAATAAGGAAAAAAAGATTAGAAAGCACATTTAATAATTAATACTAAAATAATTAAAGTTTACTGAAAATAAATATGTACCTTTCTTCGGGCTTGAACACTGGTTCGTTGCTTGGCTTTTGAAACCTCTCACTTTTGAACACATTTCATATTATTCCGAAGCATAATAAAGTGGAAAGAGAGAGAGGGGTAGAAATGAAAGAGAACGTTTACTCTTCATTAAAATTTTACTTTCCAAAAATTATTCAAACCCTTTTACTCTCAAAAATCTACACAACCCCTTCTCCAAAACTCTCACACTTTCACTTTTGAATTCATATTATATACTTTTTCAATTTTTATTTCGAGGTGAGAGAAAGGAATAAAAAAAGAAGAAGAGATGTAGGGAGGAAAAAAAATCTTTTACTTTTCAACACATACACTTTCCACAAAAACAAACACAATTTCACTTTTCAAAATCACACACTTAAACCTTGCTTTTTGTATTCATCTTTAAACTTTCAAAATACATACACTTCTAAAAT
>NW_021462600.1:0-494 GCF_001605985.2 Dendrobium catenatum
TTGTCCCCTTCGATCAAGTGCTTTCCTTGTGCCTGCCATTACCTGCTTTAGGACCTCCGTCCCTAAAGTGAAGGAAGAGGAGCATGAACAAAAGGTTGTCCTATCCTGGCCCAGCAGTTTCAGGCTTTATGTCTAATTGTCCAGGTTATACTGATAGTATCTTGTACCTGAACCAATGGCTCACTTTTTCTAAGGAATGGGGAAGAGGACCAAAACATGCAACCGAAAGACTCTAGTGAGACAAAAAGATAGGTTGTAAGGAACGTAGAAGAGGAAAAATGGGCAGTTTGGTCATATCTAGTATGGATCATACAAGGACGATAGTTGGAGTCGGCGGCTCTCCTAGGGTTCCCACATCTGGGCTGCGCTTGCAGCTCACCTAAGCTAGACATGGCTTATGTAGTGGTTGGCATTCGTAGACTTCCCAAGAGATGACTAGTGCCTTTGGAAACAGTCTTGACGCTTTAGTGACGAAGGTAACAGGGGTGACGTTT
>NW_021462601.1:0-290 GCF_001605985.2 Dendrobium catenatum
GGGGGGGGGCGAGAAAGAGGGAGGCCTCCCTATATCTTAGGGAGATAGTGAAGGATAACGAGGGGTTTTTTGTTGGTTTTTCTGAAACTAAAATGTCTTGCTTGGATAGGAATGATGTCAATTTGCTCATTAGAAGTGATTGGGATTTTTTTCACCGTCCTGCTGATGGAACATCTGGTGGGATTCTAGTTTTGTGGAATAAGAATGTGGTTTCTTTCGAAGTTATTGAACATTCTTCTCAAGTAATTTTGGGAGTTCTTCACAGCAATGTTTTGGGCACTTAGAATGTA
>NW_021462602.1:0-261 GCF_001605985.2 Dendrobium catenatum
AAAAGTGAACGGCCCTTGAAGAATAAGAATCATCAAACGGTCGTCTCAGTGTGGAGAAAAAGATCGAAGACAAAGCAAAGTCCCATTGTCCTGCCTTAGGCTGTCCTGCCTTAGGCCATCTCCAACCGAAAAACTCAATTTTCACTCCAAAATACAGTAATACTCTAAAATACATTAACTCGTTTTCAATCGAACACCTTTGTCTAATACCAAAAAAAGAATATGTTGCGAATATTTTTTTTTTCTCATTCTTTTTCTAAC
>NW_021462603.1:0-358 GCF_001605985.2 Dendrobium catenatum
TACCAATAGTGAATCTCCTTTTGCACCCACAGCAAGGTGGAGAAGCCTTTACAACGCACTCTTTTCACCACTCCCCGGTGTGGTAAAGAACCGTCCGTCCTTTTACACAATCCCTAGTGTTGGCAGAGAACCATCCTTCCTTTCACACTATCCCCAATGTTGGTAGAGAACCGTCCGTCCTTTCACAATCTCCTAGTGTGGGCAGAGAACCCTTCCGTCCTTTCGCACTCTCCTAGAGTGGGCAGAGAACCCTTTGGCTGTTCACACTCTCCAAAAGTAGGCAGAGAACCTTACAGCTGTTCACACTCTCCAAGTGTCGACAGAGAATCTTACGGCTGTTCATACTCTCCAAGTGTCG
>NW_021462604.1:0-293 GCF_001605985.2 Dendrobium catenatum
CCCTTACAAAATCACTTCCTCCTTCCCCGGTGCGACGAAGTCGCTGGGTCCTTTGACACCAAAGAGATCTTCTTCTTTGGTAAACTTCCCTTGAGACAAGCCTTGAACCCCCTCCATACTCCCTTGAGTCTGCCCTAATAAGTTCTTCTCCCTCTCTCAAACTCTACCCTTTTCTCACTCCCTTCCAAGCTCTCTCTTTAAGTTTCCCCCAAAAGAACAAAGATATAATGGCTTCCAAAGACACTTACAAAGTGTTATGTCATAGCTTAAATAGAATATCTCAAAATGAGCTC
>NW_021462605.1:0-333 GCF_001605985.2 Dendrobium catenatum
AATAAAATTGTCATTTGATGCAAATGAAAATTGTCATTTGATTCTTTACGAAGGATCAAATAATCATTGACTATTTGAACTTACATTTTAGTCCATTAACTTTTTAATTATGGATCTAAATGATTATCCAGTAGGATTAATTTGATAATCATTTAAAGATTCAAGATGGAATTAATATTTTTATATAGTTCTAAACTACTTTAATCTTTCAGAAAAAATTAGGAGATCAATTCCATTATTTTCTTAATCAAGATGTCTGCAATAAAGTAAAAAAAATATAGCATCTAAACAATGGGCCTATGTCTGACACACAAACATATAGTTTAGAGAGAG
>NW_021462606.1:0-321 GCF_001605985.2 Dendrobium catenatum
GTTGCATGATCTTTGAGAAACACTTCATGTTCTTTTTGTAGATTTGAATGTTCTAATTTTAGACTAGCATGAGTTTTCTTAAGTTTTTTGTATGATGCATGGATTTTTTCACAAATTTCAAACAATTCATCATAGGTTGGTTTACATACCTCTTCTTCATCACTTTGATTTTCTCCCATGAAACACAAATTCGTAGTCTCTTCCTCTGGTTCAGTCTCAGAGGAATCAGTACCAGATTCTGCCCAAAATCCTCTTGGGATTTTCTTCTTGTCCTTCCTTGACTTTGCTTTCTCCTCACCTTTTTCCTTTTCTTTGCTTGAT
>NW_021462607.1:0-772 GCF_001605985.2 Dendrobium catenatum
ATTTGGAATTTGTTAACTAATCACTCTAATCAACACACACACTCTCTCTCTATAAATATTTTTTAATAATAATAGGTTTGTGAAATTTTGATTTAAAATTGACCGAGTATCATAAATCCTAGCCTTGCTAGAGCAAAGTCAAAAATTTTTTTTTTCAAGTCTTGATCAACCCATTTGAACTCGAGTCAAAGTCATGTCTAACGGCTCAATATGATCAATAATGATAAATATTAAAAAGGTAGTTATACTCATTTTGCATGTGCTTTGCAGCCAACTTGGCATCCCCAGCTCTCACAAGAAGGAATAGTTTTTTCACTTTAGGTTGAACTCTAAGAACCTTCTCCACAAAGACTTCAAACCAAGCAACAAAAAATAACATGCATTAGAACTGGATATTTCAACTTTTGTAGGTGAGGCTAAGGCTTTATTTGGACCAATTTTCTTATTTCTTCTTAAAGTAGCTTTCTAGTAGAAAAATTTAAAATTTTGTACTAAAAAGAAAGCAGTCCCAAATGAAGCCTAAAACAAAATTTCATGTGGTTAAATGCATATTAATAAGTGAAATGTTTTGTGAGATAATACTCTTTGCTAGAAAACCAGTGGCACCAGTGACAAAGATGCTCTTATCCTTTAAGAACTCAATTATACTTCCTATCTCCATTGTGAGCTAAAAGTGAGTATACAAAAACTATCAACAATAAAATATAAGGAATCAAAGTGATGTAAATTTAAGACAAGACTCCTTAGACATTTATTTATATACAAGATGGGA
>NW_021462608.1:0-702 GCF_001605985.2 Dendrobium catenatum
AGATTTAATTGAGAATTTTACTTTTAACAAGACACAATGGATAAAAAGGATTCATGTAGCTGACCCCACATAGTGGGACAAAAGCTTGATGTTGTTATTGTTGTTGTATAGAGTAACTTGCATAGACCACGGTACTGAGACATTCCACATTAGAGAGAAGTTTAAAAAATCTATGAATGAATCAGGAATGAATCTGAATTTGAGTAGAAAGTAAATTTCTAGAGTTCCAATAATGGGCTTAGATTTGCATGACAAAGACTGCAAATTGATGTCCATAAAATTTGGGATAGAAAAGGAAGAAGTGGAGGGAAGGGAAGGTCTGACAGCAAAGGACAAAGATGCATGAGATGAAGAAGAAGTCCAAATATTAGAGTTAGAGCATCTCCAACCGAAAAACTCAATTTTTACTTCAAAATGCAGTAATACATCAAACTGCAGAAACTCGTCTCAAATTGAATTCCATTTTCTAATACAAAAAAACAAAAAATCCTAGTATATTCTTTCCCATACTTTATTTCACACTGTTCACCCGCAAGCAAATAGTGGAAATTTTGGCGTTCTGCTGGAGCGACAGAACGACGACATAAACATGTTTGACGTTTGACTGGAGAAGGCCTTTCAGAAGGTTAATTGTTTAGGACGGGGAGTGGGGCTTGAAGAATTCACCCCATCAAGAGATGAGGCATTCAAGTTTGAACGTTC
>NW_021462609.1:0-251 GCF_001605985.2 Dendrobium catenatum
AAAACTATTCAGGTCACCAAACAATGCTATTTCTATATAAAAAAGTTAGGCTATCTCATTCCAGAAAGAAAACTCCAAGCTTCTCATATATTGCCTCCACCACCTGGTGCAGAAGGAGGGACCATCTTCACAGCCAGAATTTTCTCATTCTTTTTTAACGAACAAAAAAGTTTTTAGAGAGAAGAAGTCGGTTAGTACAGAAAGAAGAATTACAAGTTATGTTGTGAATTGTAGCTAGTTGGGCCATCAGA
>NW_021462610.1:0-1133 GCF_001605985.2 Dendrobium catenatum
CATAATTAAATCTTATATTATATTGCCAATTAATCTAACTTTTTTAACCACTATTTCTATCAGTTTCCATTAATCTGTATCCATCAGCTATTTATCCTAAGTTTAAAATTTAATGACCTATTTAAACCTTAATTAATCTCTAACTATCCTTGATATAAATAATGAAATTTGGTATTAATTAATTTAGATCTTATTAGTACTATAATTATAAGTAAAATGAGCTTAAGAGAAAACATTAATTTTTTGACAATTTAAAATTTTATTTTTGTTCCTTTGTGCATTTTAAAAATAATATTGTTGTAGAATATAAATTAGTTAATTCCAATTCATAAACTTATTATTTTACATTGAAAATATATTTAATCATTACTTAAATAAAACATAAACATTTTATTTTCCAGCTTGTAGAAAGAAAAGAGAAGAGGACTTCACATGAGGGCAGGGCCATTTAACACTTCCATTGCAGATCCCCGTGCCCTTTTCATCAACCTCTCGCCTCTTAAATTAATTCAATTCTTTTCTCTTGTAAATGCTTTATATGACTGAATAGATCTGACCGAATTTGATGGCAATCACAGGACCTCCACCCTCATATATATAATACAATGCTTGTTGAAATTGCCAGAAATTTATTCTGTTGAGGCCAAATATTGGCAAGAAAGATTCATCTATGCATGAAATGTGTGTAAGTTCTAAAGCTATTCTAATTAGTTCACCTATACATAATTTGGATTAGTGCATATATTATGAGGACATAATAAAATTCATAATGTGAATAATAAAATGGAAATATGATACTTTAAAATTATAATAAGTGAGAGATTATGGGTATGTTTGAGATTGTAAAGCTGTTATGAAGAAAGTAGCTTTTTTGAGAGCTATCGTCGTAGAAAGGAGCTTCCCAACAAAAATATTTATTAAAATTAGAGAAATTTAAATAAATCGTTGTTGCAGTCTTAAAACTAAAATAGTAAGAAAACCGTTCAAAACAAAAAGTCTAATTAAGATAGTTCAAGCAACAAGGCATAAGGATTCTTGAAGCTTGTGTAATCTCACATTTCTTGAACGACAAGTTATATTTTTTATATTAGATTTCAACTTCATATCCAAAGTTTCAAACCTAGATCGATGCC
>NW_021462611.1:0-286 GCF_001605985.2 Dendrobium catenatum
TTCGAGAGGAGGATCGATCTCTCCCCAATCTCTAGACGCCATTAGAGCCCAAGGAAACCTAAATATAAGAGATCTCAAATTTCAGCCAAATTCCAGATGCCCAAACCCTAGCAAAAGGAAATCCCTAAACAGTCCCTACGTTCAAATTCCCTCCTAAAATCCATTCAAAAACCTTCCTAAAACAGTCCCGCAAGATGAGCGGCTCGCGTGGCATCCCGCACAGGCGGAGTTCTCTCTGCTGTTTTGCGGTTTTGCCCGTGAACCGGTCCCGCCTGGACCGGCTGGA
>NW_021462612.1:0-209 GCF_001605985.2 Dendrobium catenatum
CACCCGATAATTTCAAACATCGGGGCGGCTCTTCAGGAAGTACCATGCCAAATGAGTGTCAAATTCAAAGTCAATAAAAAGTCTTCGAATTTCCTGGATTAAAGAAATTTCTTAATTCAAAATCAAATATCAGAAACTTTCAAAATTCGCTTTTAAAACTTTCAAATCTCAAAATTTAAACCCGATCCTCTGTGTAGAGCAAGTTTTTC
>NW_021462613.1:0-316 GCF_001605985.2 Dendrobium catenatum
CAAACTAGGATGGTGCCACGAAGGGTGTACTCCACCAGTAGCGAATGGTCATGTGGGGAGGAAACTTGCTCCACACAGAGGACCGAAACTGGCAAACTAGGATGGTGCCTCGAAGGGCGTACTTCACCACTAGCGAATGGGAATCAGGATGGTGCCACGAAGGGCGTACTCCACCACTAATCCCCGGTAAAATGCTAGGGTGGTGCCACGGAGGGTGTACTCCACCACTAGCGAGGTGCGATCCTAAGGGAGGGAACGATCCGACCCTAAGGAGAAGGTGAAAGAGCATTAACAGGTGAAAGAACTTAAAAAGGAA
>NW_021462614.1:0-219 GCF_001605985.2 Dendrobium catenatum
TTAGGCTTAACAACCTAATTACTGGACTCAACAAGGTACTCCCCTATGCCACATCATCAGTCCACATGGCATGTGGACTGGTCAAACCAGCCAAATTAAGGGTTGGAATGAGTCAAACATGATGAAACCTACTCATTCAATGAACTCAGACTATTCCAGCCCATTCTAACACTCAGGCTCAGTTCCAGAAGCTCCCCTCAAGCTATCCTAACCTCTTCC
>NW_021462615.1:0-1361 GCF_001605985.2 Dendrobium catenatum
AGACTTCTTAAAATCAAATTCAAGTGAGGTGTGTGTGCCTTTTAGTGACTCATGCTCTTCAATTAATTCACAATGTTTTTTGTTTAACTCATTAAATCCATCAAGTAGAGCCATATGATTTGAATCAATTGTAGAATAATTTTTAGTCATAATTGTATGCTTTTTTTGTAATTCCAAAAATTCCAATTTTAAGCTTTCATGTGTTTTCTTGAGTTTCCTATATGATGCATGAATTTTTTCAAAAATTTTAAGAAGTTGATCGTAGGAAAGTTCACATACCTCTTCTAGATCGAGATGATCGTCTACCATCAAGCACAGTTTTGTTGTCTCATCTTCTGGTTCCGTCTCTGATAAATCTGATGAAGAATCCGCCCAAAAAGCCTTTTGGAGTCTTTTCTTGTCTTTCTTGAACTTGGGTTTTTCCTCACCCTTTCCTTTACTTGAGTGATCTTGTAGTGTAGGAAAGTCGGCTTTCACATGTCCAGCCTTCCTGCATTCATAACAAACAATATCAGAAGATCCTTTAGAATATTTTTTATCCTTACCTTTTCTCCAATAATGCTTTTGCTTCTTCCTTAGAAAGTTTTTGAATTGCCTTGTGATGAAGGCAACTTCATTGCTCTCAGACCCGGAAGAATCAGAATCGAATTTGTGTGCCTTCAGTGCCACCATTTTCTATTTCTTTTTCTCACCTGTATCAAGATTTCTTTGATTCACCCCTTGCTCCTAAGCAATGAGTGAGCCAAGTAAGTTGTCAATAAAATACGTGTTCAAATCCTTAGATTCAGTTATAGCAGTAATTTTTGCATCAAAAGAGGAAGGCAAGCATCATAAAATCTTGCTTACTTTTTCAAAATTTGAAAGCTCTCTTCCTAAGGCATGTAAGGAAGTAACAATCTGAGTAAATCTTGTATACATTTCAGAAATTGATTCATGAGGTTTCATACGAAAAAGTTTGTAGTTATGCAAGAAAATGTTCAAACAGGATTATTTAACTTCATTAGTGCCTTCATAAGTTATACATAATTTATCCCAAATTTCTTTACCAGTTTTTCAAGTGGAGACACGCATGTAATCTTCAGACTTTAAAGCACAGAAAAAACAGTTCAAATATTTTGCATTCAATTGAGCTAAATCTCTTTCATCGAAAGTCCATTCTGTAAAAGCAACTTCTATTTTAATTCTGTTAATTTCACGAGAAGGTGGAGAATACCCTTCTTTAATAAGCATCCATATGCAATAATCAGTAGATTGTAAAAACTTTGCCATACGGGTTTTCCAAAAATCAATAGGTAGGTTATCAAACAATGGAGGTCGTGTAATAGAATAACCTTCAGTAGTGTTTCTATTCCCAAAGTTAG
>NW_021462616.1:0-277 GCF_001605985.2 Dendrobium catenatum
AGCCTGTCGGCCCAGCATCCTATACAGGTCAATAAATCTTCAACCAACTGATCAACCAATTTTTACTTGTCTTTTACATACATTAAAACAAAAAGATATATCGACCATCTATTACCCAATAACATATACATTTTCATTCTCAATGGTTGTATTGACAATATGTTTAAAAATAATATCTTATTTCTATTCACTGTAAATCATACAAAATTTAATAACTTCTATTTTACTCGATGAAATTCATAAATATTGTAGTCAAAATATTATGGATAATCAATAC
>NW_021462617.1:0-337 GCF_001605985.2 Dendrobium catenatum
TTCCATACAAACGAACTTCAAAATTCCTCTTACAAATAAATTTTGTTCCGGGGGCGTTGCCCCCGGAAACCCCCAAGGGCACTGCCCCTTGACCCCGCGACCTGACCGGGCAGGTCGAACCCCGCCAGAGGGCAGCGCCTCCTTGGACCCCAGGCAGCCCTCATATTATGTTTCTTGGACAATATTATGTCTCTTTTATCTAAATTTGTTTGCTTTTAGGTGATTATAAAATATCAGATTCAGTTTAATCTTTAAAAAAAGATCCAGCATGGAAATATGCTATACTAACAAATGAATCCGTCAACAACAGTGTGACATGCATTTTTTGTGGTAAAAT
>NW_021462618.1:0-217 GCF_001605985.2 Dendrobium catenatum
AGAGTAAATTAAAAGCGATTTTTTTGTCATAACTAATCTTGACATTACAACTAATGTATTTATAAAAGTATTGTGTTTATAATAATTAGTATTATTTGATGTTATAAAATAAAATCAATGTATTTATTTATTGTAAGAGATTAAATGATTTGTATGTAATTGCAAAAAAATCAAATTAGTTTTATTCTCCACAGCCTTATCCTGTACCATAATTCGC
>NW_021462619.1:0-304 GCF_001605985.2 Dendrobium catenatum
GCTGTAATAGGGGTGGAAGGTCTAGTTGTTATAGGGGTGGAAGGTCTAGCTACATAGGTGGGTATTAAAATGGTTGTGAAACATATGGTGGATAGGGATACCTAACAGGGAATCCTTGAGAAGATGGTGGGGGATAGTACAGGTAAAAGGTAGCGGTCTGCAGATGGTCTGGTGATGGAAAGCGTGGGTCTGGGGTATAAAACTGCTGACTCTCTGCAAGAGCTGTAGGTTAAGGGGGGCTAAGCTAGCTATGAGTGTCAGGCTGTGAAGTTGACGTCCCCTCAGTACCAGATTGACCACCAGT
>NW_021462620.1:0-295 GCF_001605985.2 Dendrobium catenatum
TTGACAAGATTTTCTTATGTCATGTTGCATGTACCATCCAAGTCATATATGCTATAGTACATATGTGTAGTAATAGCAACGTTTTAAAAACCGGATTGGACCGGTCGATTCAACCGGTTGAACCAGTTCCCGGTCAGCCAGCCGGTTTGTTTTTTCACTGAAACTGGGCAAGCAAAGAACCGGCTTTGAACCGATTGGATCGGCGGTCGGACCGTGAAACTGGCAAACCGGAAATCGGGCGCGAACCGCCCAGTTAATCTTAACCGCAATTTTTAGCCGCTTGATTTCAATCCTG
>NW_021462621.1:0-237 GCF_001605985.2 Dendrobium catenatum
TAGTTGTTGTCAGATCCCACGCCATGGATGAGAAAAAATGGAGAATATTTTTAATTAGTCGACAATCAAAATAAAACTTTTCGAATAATCATAACATAAATCCAAAAGTTTATACAAAATGCATGTGTCAGAAGTAACGTAGTGAACTTTCCAGCAATGATCATCAAATATGAAGATGCATAATTTTAAATTATCATTCAGCTCATAAACTATGACTTAACAAACAAAGAATAATAC
>NW_021462622.1:0-817 GCF_001605985.2 Dendrobium catenatum
ATGGCCAGATCATTGGCAGCTCCGTCTACTCAACAAGCCATAAGAAAGGCTGTTGTAGAGGAACCCCCATCTCAGCAACCAGAGAATAAAGAGCTATCAAATTCAAGCTCTCCCGATCTGATGAACTCAAGTGATTCAGATTAAAGTCTTCTCAAGTGGTTAAGGATCAAGATACTACATACGTTTTGTACTATCAATTGTATCCAAAACCTGCAAATCCTTTAACAAATCTGTAAAGCACAAAGCGAGGATTGAAGGAATTTTTCTTCAAAAAGTTTGACAAAGCACAAAGCAAAGGACAAAAGAAAACTATCTCAAAGTTCATGAAAATCCTAAGGATGAACTAAGAGGATCCTATCTTCAACAAGTCCGTTATGCACAAGGCGCTGGACCGATGACTTTTCGCCATCGACCTAATACAAACCTAAGGGTTTAGGCCATTGGCATCTACTCCTTCATCAAGCCCGCCAAAGATAGAAGCATAGGGCTGAAGGTAAAAAAAAATCACCTGACAAGTCAATAAAGACAAATCAGGTAATTCTCCATCAATGTCCGCAGTACAAAACACAGGACAAAAGAAATCAACATCTCAACCATCTATTGATACATCGAAGAGATCTATTGAGAAAGAAAATTTTAGTGTGACATCCAAGCAAATAATTGGAGATCAACTAAATGAAAATCTTAGTGTAACATTCAAGCAAATTTTTGGAGATCCACTAAATGAAAGACCTAGTGTGACATCTAGAACAAATATCTAGAGATCCACAGGTTCAAACGGCTTACAACAAACGTGATTCGCTCTAGACGCGTACCA
>NW_021462623.1:0-201 GCF_001605985.2 Dendrobium catenatum
TGGGACCATCAGGGACTGATTTTTTGAAATTTCAACAACAAAATTGCATCCGTAGGAATGAACTATTACTCATTTTTAGAGCGAAACCCATAGTTTTTTAGGGCGGCCAAGAAGGTAGACGTGTTGGAGGAATTCTTGGAAGAAGAGATGAGCCAAATCAAAGCCACGATCGAAAATCAAATCTCATACGTGGAAGATAAA
>NW_021462624.1:0-273 GCF_001605985.2 Dendrobium catenatum
ATTTGTTTGTAGACCTTTTTGTTGAATGAAAATTCAATACATTGAGTCTCATAAATAAGGGGAAGTGCTGCTGGATTTTTGAATTTTCAAATCTCCATCCTTCAAATCATATTCAATTCTCATTCTTACATGTAGCACCACAACATTTTCCAATGGTAAAACATGTGCAATGTAAACTCAATCATTTCCAAATTCAAACATCTTTCCCAAATTCATTCTAATCAAACTCAAATCATTATTGTTATATGTTTCTACAACATTCGTTTGTAGTTA
>NW_021462625.1:0-275 GCF_001605985.2 Dendrobium catenatum
AATTTTTTTTTTGAATATTTAAAAACAAATAATTTATACATAAGAAACAGTAATTTCACAAATGAAAATTAGAGATTTTGATTAGAGAACAAATCACAGAATAATATATAAATTAAAATAAAAAAAGTTTATAGAAATAACACACAAGATTTATAGTGTTCTTGTCAAAATAACCTACGTCTACTCCCAGGAACCTCCTTTTTAGGTATTACAATAAAGGTAATGTCTCTCTTTTTGCTCCCATAGTAAGGAGGAGAAGCACTTACAAAATCTTT
>NW_021462626.1:0-453 GCF_001605985.2 Dendrobium catenatum
GAATTGAAGGAGAGATGAATCAGATCAAAACGACGGTGGAAGAAAGGATTTCATCCATGGAAGGGCAAGTTGCCGATATCCGGGAGATGATGAAAAAAATGTTAGAAATGCAAAATCAAACGGCAGCTTCCGTGGAAAAAAAGGGAGGAAGAAGTACGAATTCTGAAATTCGTGTGGAGGAGGATGAGGTTAAGATCATGGAAGGTGTAGGAAGAAGACCCCATCTGGAGCCTGTCCAGAGGAAAGAGAGAGGAGGGGGTTATGGGGAGCGCCAAGAAGGGTATTATGGCCGCCGTGGTACTGATTTTGGCGGAAACAAAGAGGAATTTCAGCGTCGAGGGGCTGATTTTGAAGAAAGAAGGGAGGATTTCGAAAGGGGTATGGGCTATGGCAGGATAAGGGAAGAAGGGGAAATATGGGGAGGACCTAACACTTGGGAGAGGGGAAACTACG
>NW_021462627.1:0-233 GCF_001605985.2 Dendrobium catenatum
TCAATAGATATCATGTGTAGATCCTCCTTGTTCTCTACATACTTCTCCATCAAACATAATAAAAAAATGTATAGCTTACATAGTTGAACTACCTTGCATGAATCCAAATTTATTTTGCGAAACATTAGCATCACGCCTCAATCTATGCTCCATAGCTCTCTCCCATAGTTTTAAAGTATGGCACATTAGTAAAAGGAAAAAATGCAAACCTTAGGTTTGAGGCGTTGCCGGAG
>NW_021462628.1:0-514 GCF_001605985.2 Dendrobium catenatum
GGTGTGTGCTAAAAGGTTAAGCATAAGCAAAGAAAGCGTACTCGGGTTCACAGTTTGGGATTAGGTGATCCTGGCTATCTTATAATAGAGATAGGCAGCTTGGTCAGCCGCCACATCGAAACAAAGGTCAAGATTTGCCCTCGAGGAGCTTCCAGCATGTATACGAGAATGCTTGCCACCAACCACGAGCATAAAGAACAGAGAAATAATGATAGCAAGGTTGAATGGAGAATGCTTGGGTGAGAAAAAATATTTGTAATCCTCAGTTTAAAATGAAACAGACCTGTTATCCAGGATGATCGCAGAATTATTCAGCATGATCCTGTGAAATAATTGCGTCCGGGAATATTAATAAAAAAAGAAATATTATTTTCTAGGATAATCATAGATTATTCGGGATGATAAGACATAGGTGATCATCTCGAGGAGTCATGCTGGATGATCATTGAAAAAATAGATCATCCGGGATGATTAGAAGGATCGTCTAGGATTATCGGTAATAATTGATCGTACC
>NW_021462629.1:0-201 GCF_001605985.2 Dendrobium catenatum
TATATTTAAAAAAGATCAAAATAAGTATTATTCTTAGGAAATTCTTTTAAATTTGATATAAAGACAAATGCAGGAGATATATTATTGAAATCTATTTTTTTTAATAGATTGAAGGCATTAAAATTAGAAATTTCTTATCTTATGATATATATCTAGTCTTAAGATCTCTTCTTGTATAATTTAGTTATTTTAAGATAAGTT
>NW_021462630.1:0-217 GCF_001605985.2 Dendrobium catenatum
CCTAAGCTCCGCCGGACCACCGCTTGACTCTCTGAGCTCTGCTGGACCACCATTTGACGTCCTAAGCATCGTCGGACCACCGCTTCATACCTTGAGCTCCGCCGGACCACGAGTTGATGTCCTAAGCTCTGCCGGAGCACCTCTTTATGCCCTGAGCTCCACCGGAGCACCACCGAATGTCTTAAGCTTCGTCGGACCACCGCTTGGCACCCAGAGC
>NW_021462631.1:0-1337 GCF_001605985.2 Dendrobium catenatum
AGGTTTTAGCTTTTGATCAAGTGTTGGTGTCATCCTAACTTTCTTAAATGTATCCAATTCATTTTGAATTCTCAAGTTAGTACTTTTTAAGACATCATTATCAATCCTCAAATTTTTCTTCATCTCTTTAGAATTCTTAAACTTAGATTAAAGTGATGTGTGTGTGACTTTTAGTGACTCATGCTCTTCAATTAATTCATAATTCTTTTTGTTTAACTCATCAAATTCATCAAGTAGAGTCATGTGATTTGAATCAATCATGGAATGATCTTTGAGAATAACTTCATGCTTTTTTTTAATAATTCAAAAATTCCAATTTCAAGCTAGCATGCGTTTTCTTAAGTTTCCTATATGATGCATGAATTTTTTTAGAAACTTCAAGAAGGTGATCGTAGGAAAGTTCACATACCTCTTCTTGATAAAGATTATCGTTTGCCATTAAGCATAAGTTTGTTGTCTCATCTTCTGGTTCCGTCTCTGATGAATCCGATGCAGAATCCTCCCACCTTTTGGAGTATCTTTTTATCTTTTTTAAACTTGGATTTCTCCTCACTCTTTTCCTTGCTTGTGTGCGTCTTAAGTGTAGGGCAATCTGCTTTCACGTGTCCTAGCTTCCTGTATTCATAACAAACCACATCAGACGATCCTTTAGGTTATTTATTATCCTTACCTTTTCTCCAACTTTGATGATGATTGTGCTTCTTCCTTAGAAAGCTTTTGAATTGCCTTGTGATTAAGTCAAAGTCATCGCTTTCAGACCCGGAAGAGTCAGAGTCCAATTTGTGCGCCTTCAGTGACACTGTTTTTTCTTTTTTTTCTCACCTGCATCAAGATTTCTTTGATTCACCCCTTGCTCGTAAGTAATGAGTGAGCCAAGTAAGTTATCAATCGAATAAGTATTTAAATCCTTAGATTTAGTGATTGTAGTGATTTTAGTATCAAAAGACGAAGGCAAGTATCTCAAAATCTTGTTCACATTTTCATAGTTTGAAAGTTTTTTTCCTAAGGCATGCAAAGAAGTTACAATTTGAGTAAATAGTGTATACATATCAGAAATTGATTCAGAAGATTACATATGAAAAGTTCATAGTCATGCAAGGGAATATTCAAACGAGATTATTTTACTTTATTGGTTCCTTCATAAGTAATGCACAACCAATCCCAAATCTCTTTTCCAGTAGAGCAAGTAGAAACACGAATTTAATCCTCAGACTTTAAAGCACAGAAAAAATAGTTCAAACACTTCGCATTCAATTGACCTAAATCTCTTTCATCGGTAGTCCATTCAGTAAAAGCAACTTTAGTTTTAATTCCGTTAATTTTACGAGAAGGTGGAG
>NW_021462632.1:0-223 GCF_001605985.2 Dendrobium catenatum
CGCAAGACAATATAGCAATATACTAACATCCTTGGTCTTCACATTATTCTCAAAAGCCATTTGTAGCTCCTCAAAGCATGAAAACCGTGGGGTGATAAAGCCCCAGCCATCCAGCACATTTAAAACATCTAGCAGCTGTTTACAACCTGTAGTAACATGGTCCCTATCTTCAATCTCCAAGCAACCAATGGGACAAGACAAATTTACCTCAAAACCACGATCA
>NW_021462633.1:0-210 GCF_001605985.2 Dendrobium catenatum
AAGACTTTGGATTTGAGTCTGGATTTTTGGGTTTGGAATGGATTTTAAGTTTGAATGATTAATGTTGGAGTATCCAAATCATTTATAATCATGTGGTGATTGTTAATGAATGGATAGGGTCAAAACTAGATCAAGGTGGAATCAAAGTCTAGATTGAAATTTGGGTTCTCAGGTGGATTGAATCAAAGTTTGGATATGTTTGAAATTTGA
>NW_021462634.1:0-289 GCF_001605985.2 Dendrobium catenatum
GTTTTATCTTAATCAATGGCAAACTTTCCTTAGGAAAATTTGATCCCAAGTCTGATGAGGGTATCTTCTTAGGTTATTCATCTATAGGTAAGGCCTATAGAATCTTTAATAAGAGAACCATTATAGTAGAAGAGTCCATATATGTAGTATTTGATTAATCAGATAAGCCCTCTGAATCTAAAATTGAAGAAGATGAAATAGAGGCAATTCAAAGAGTAGAGACTATGACCTTTGGAGAAAGGGTAGAACCTTAGGAGGATTTGCCTAGAGAATGGAGATATTCTTCTAG
>NW_021462635.1:0-263 GCF_001605985.2 Dendrobium catenatum
GACGACGATAGCTTGCTCGTTGCAAAGGTAGCCATCTTTCTTCCGTCCACGCGCTTCTTCTTTGCTTGTTCCGATAATACCCTCCTGCCCATTTCACTTTTTCGTTTAAAATTGGCAGCATGACCAAAATAGTCCCATTTGAAGGAGTTGAGGGGACCAAATTGGCCCCTCAAAATAGTTGGGGACTATTTCGATCTCTCACAAAGAGTTAAGGGACCATTTTGATCTTTTTCTCCCATTTTAACTGTCTGACGTGGACTCTA
>NW_021462636.1:0-305 GCF_001605985.2 Dendrobium catenatum
GAGTAAGACTTCTAGGAGGTTTCATTTCTAATATCGCCATGATTTTAGTAGGGTCAATTTCAATACCACGGTGTCGAACAACAAACCCAAGAAACTTCCCTGAAGTTACCCCAAAAGCACATTTCAAGGGATTCATCTTGAGGTTGTACCGACGAAGCCGTTCAAACACAACCCTTAAATCAAACAAGTGATCTTCTCTTTCTTTGCTTTTGACCACGAGATCATCGATGTAGCATTCAACCTTGTCATGAATGAGTTCATCAAAGAATCTGGTCATTGCACGCTGGTAGGTTGCACCAGCATTT
>NW_021462637.1:0-321 GCF_001605985.2 Dendrobium catenatum
CAAAAACAAACAATAACTTCTGTAACAGCAGCACAAACAACATGATGAACAAACAGCATCTGGAGTTCTCCCGCTCCAGCCAAACTAAGGCAAGCCCAAATTTTCAGTCGAATTTAAATTTTTCAAGAAGATGATGATAATGCTTCCAGGTGCAAGTTTTGACCCGAATAGCATTTTTTATTGTAATGATAATGTTCTCCGAAGCATTCCATTTGTTGGCAAATTTGCGATTATTCCTTTCTCTCCAAAGATGATACACGGTGCATCCTATAGTAAGCCAGCATAAATTCTTTTCCCATTTGGACATAAGTAGCTGGTTAT
>NW_021462638.1:0-430 GCF_001605985.2 Dendrobium catenatum
CCTTGCCATCTTGATACCAAGCTCAGCTCCCCATTGCTTGAAGGACTTAGTTAACAGTTCAGAACACAAAATAAACAGATAAGGTGACAAGGGGCAACCTTGCCTAAGACCACTCCTTGCATTAATCCACTGTGTCATGTTTCCATTAATCAGCAAAGTGAACTTTGGCCGAGTGATACATTGCATCACCCATGTAATAAATCGGTCTTTAAACCCCATCAATATCATTACATTCTGCAACGTTTCCCACGCCATACAATCGTAGGCTTGCTCCATATCAACCTTCAATGCCATCAACCCCGATTTCTGTGTAGAAGTTTTGAATTTACCCATCATCTCCTGGGCAAGAAGTCCATGATTTGAGATCGACCGGCCTGGGACAAAAGCTCCCTGTTCTTCACTAATAATGCTACTTAAAACAGGTTTCAAA
>NW_021462639.1:0-637 GCF_001605985.2 Dendrobium catenatum
TCTGGATTATCAAAGTAGCAAACTTTGAAATTGTATCTAAACTAACTATTGGAGTAAAACTATATACAGGAGTTGTCTAACTATCACTCAGTTCATTGGTCATATTTAAGTCTGGGGGATCCATAATCATACAAAATATACAACTAAACACACATGAACTTAAAATAAAAATAATAAACACTCAGACAGACTTAAAACAACCCCACCAGACTTACAGATTAATTCCTATATCTCTATTTTATGATCCAATTCTAAAATTATTTCTCTGAAACCATAAAAGCTTATCACAAGCCAACTCGACTAGGATAGGTCCTATCATGTTGAGGTGTGACAAGCAAATACCATGATCTAGTTTTGGAATTATTTCAAATTTTTGTCAATATTTATTGAAATAAACTACATACTACAGAGCTACTAAAACATCAAAATATTGAAATTAAACTCATCCATCATGTTTTAATCATTTCATCAAAATAAATATTTATACTATAATACATGGCTATATGCAAGAGCTACATAACTGAAAATTTAACTAGTCATGATAATACAAAAAATCAAAATAATAAAATACATATGATCACAGATCTGATCTTGAACTGCTATTCCATAATCTCCTTCACATTCATAGATCCTTAAA
>NW_021462640.1:0-1555 GCF_001605985.2 Dendrobium catenatum
TCATTTCTCGGACGAAGAGGCTCTGCCGGAGGCTTCCGACGAACTTTACCCATCTCATCTTCTCTTTGTTGGGATTGATTGCGATAGGTCTTCGCCTGGACCATTTGCTACACTTCTCTCCTCTCCCCTATGCCAGCTCTGGGCAAGATGGGAGCTCGAAACCCTCTTACTTGGAGAAAGCTGAGGCAGTGAAGATAACAATAGAGCAGCAAGGAGAAGAGTTTTGGAAGCAACCTGAGGGGATGGGTTACCGGCCATGCTTCCAATTTAGCATGGAGTACCGGCGTGCGAGCGAGGATATTCGCCGTGACAATCGCTGGAAGTTTCTTATGGTGGTGGTTTTCGGCGGTCTGAACCAGCAGAGGAACCAGATTGTCGATGCCGTTGTCATCGCGCGCATTCTCGAAGTTTCCTTGGTCGTTCCTATTCTTCCGGTAACGTTATCTGGGGAGATAAAAGGTAACTGAATGCCGATTAATGTCCCTTCTCCACAGACGAAACTCTTGATTTTTAAATTTGTTTTAGTTAATTGATTTATTGATAACATCTTCATGAACTGCTGTAGGAAGGGGACTTCAGAGGAGGAGGAAAACAGAGGGTCTGTGTTGGAAGAAGAGGGACATTATTATCTGAAAGTGGAAACAGAGCAGTTGAGAGGGGAAGGAGAAGATGATATTTTTAAATTTTAATATAACTTTATCATTTTATTTTGCATTTTATATAAAATTTTTATTTTATTTCATTGTTTTGTCTCTTTGGCTAATTGGCTCTGCTAATCTCGTGTTCTCATTTTAT
Source organism: Dendrobium catenatum (assembly GCF_001605985.2). Lineage (NCBI taxonomy): Eukaryota > Viridiplantae > Streptophyta > Magnoliopsida > Asparagales > Orchidaceae > Dendrobium > Dendrobium catenatum. The sequence goes on from NW_021462640.1 coordinate 796, forward strand.
GCTAGACTAAGGACAGATTTTGATAGAATTTTTTTTTTTTTGTGATTTTGTGATTACGACTAAAAAAAATGATTTTGTGATTATTGTTTTGATTATGCTCGGTTTCCTTCGAGTTCACCGCTAGAGCGTGGCCGGTGATGCCTATTGGATGCTCCCTGCAAAGATTAATGATGTTGAACTCAGAGCTCTCCTTCTTTGCTTGAATTTTATTAAATTTCAGAACTTTAAGGTTGTTACCTATTATGCTTTTACTTTACTCTAGATATATCTAACCAAACAAGGGAAATATTTCTCCTGCGTTTACTTTGCAGACAACCAAACAGCCTCAAAGCATTTGGAATGCACTACATTTGCTTTACATTGCATTTACTTTACACTGAGTTTACTTTGCAGGCAACCAAACAGCCCCTTAATGGCTTTTGAAAGATTTTTGTTGTCAACCTAATTTTTCAGGTGATGTGTTGGGTATTTCTTCTTCAAGTGGAAGTTTTGTTTAGGAAGTTGTAGATTATTTTAAGCGGACATTTTTTTTATTTATTTTTAGTTAAAACCCACTAGAAGGGGCCTACGCGTTAATAACAAAATCGGTTACAAGATCCTTAGAAGGATCCACCAGCTCACTACTGCTCCAAAGAGCTACAAGATTAAAAAGGAAAATAAAACCTAAGAGCCGGTAGATCCTTTTTCTAATAATACAATAAAAGCATAAAAAACTAGTCGGGTTGAGAGAAATCAGCACCCAAAAAAGGAGATACGCAAT